>NC_079172.1:71231755-71381755 GCF_947568905.1 Ostrea edulis | reverse complement strand
CCTATCAATAATAATAGTTCAAAGTAGAAAACTATTGATTTCCATTTATGCCTAAAGTACTACACAATAGAGAGTTGGGCAAACACGGACTACTGGCTATACCATACTGATGTGTCTGACGTGTTGCATACCGATTTTAGGTCGTTCTTTACACGGTGATTTTGACTACGGATTGCTCCGTTTGTCTGATCAAGATAGTGGGTTCAAGCGGGACTCTCCCATCAGCAGGGATGATTTCTCCTCCTAGACGTCTGATCCCAATTTAGTTGTGTATAGGGGTCTGTGTTTGCCCCACTCTTTGCATTTCCTATGTGATTGTATGAAGGAGATCATTGCTCGATGTATTTACCTTTGATCACCCTACAGCTTACAATAATAGGTTTAAGTGTATTGGCCTCGATTTCTCGAAAGAAACTTAGGTGAAAAGTTGGATTTAAGTTTGAGATTTGGCTCACATTTTGACTGCTCAAAGAGAAATCCAAGTCTGGACTATAGAGTACTCTGACATAGGGCTCGCAGTGGGTGTGACCGGTCAAACGGGGGCGCTTACCCTCTTACACACCCGATGCCACCTTTGGTGTGTCCAGGAATCTGTGTCTGCCCAGCTCTTTATTTTTTGTTTTTTATAGGAGTTATGAGATTGATTACTCATAATATAGCATTACTTATGTAGTTTATAAGATTGCTCACTGTTCGTTATCTTCATTTTTAAATACATTTATAGAATACATGCTTTTAATATATGGTTTTTTTTTATATGAACATTTTCTTTCGTCGGTGTTTCATGATTATGAAACAACAATACAATGTCGAATGAAAGCAGTAAAGCAAAAGGAAAATCTTCAGAAGCGAGGGAGAATGTAGAGGAAATTTCCTTAAATTCACATTTCTTCAATATCTCGTCATTATGAAAAACAACTACATTTTATTTATTCAAATCTAAACTTCAAGGTATAAGGTAGAAAGTCCAACCAACTAATTGTTCACATGCGATAGATGGACACACAAACATATGTATTGCATGTATCTGAATTACATCAGGCGCGTAATAAAATGAAAATAATTATAATGCATTTACTCCCCTCAGATTGTTTATTTCTCAGAATATTGATTTATAACCCTTTTAATAATGTTTCATCACTTAGGCACGTCACTATTTATAGGCAAAGTGTCACGAAGTTTGACCCGTGCATGGTGCTCAGGGCTGTTGCGGTGAGGCTTCGTCATCCTTACCACGGGATCTCCAATTCTAAGGACACATCCAAACTGTGTGACAAACAAGATGATTTCAGCTTTTCCATCGTCAACTTCCCATATTTATGTAGCAATATTACATTATCACCTGCATATGGTGTTTATATATCTCAACTGATTCGATACGCAAGAGCTTGTTCTGCGTATAGTCAGTTTTTAAATCGAGGCAAGCTACTGACAAACAAGTTGATGGTACATGGGTTTCAACAGTCTCGATTGAAGTCAGCATTTCGCAAATTATATGGTCGTTATAACAATCTAGTTCGTCAATACAACCTATCATTGAGGGAAATGCTGTCTGACGTGTTTCATACCGATTGTTAGGTCGTTCTTGGCACACTGATTTTAACTACAGATAACTCCGTTTACCTGATCATGATATAGGGCTCAAGGCGGGTGTGACCTGTCGACAGGGGATGCTTACTCTTACTCGGCACCTGATCCCACCTCTGGTGTATCCAGGGGTCCGTGTTTGCCCAACTCTCCATTTTGTCTTGCTTATAGGAGTTATGAGATTGATCACTGTTCGTTATCTTCACCTTTCATCCAAACGATCAGTGTCTTTCACTTCTATTGTCATATACATGCGATTCATGAAGAAAAAGTATGTAACTGTTATAAACGGCTTAGGTTTGACGCACCCCCAGAATCAAACATGGGCCTTTTGGTTACAACGCGAACGCCCTAATACTAAGCTTCCTCAACCGGTCACTCCTAGTGTAGTTTTACTACTGGGACCATGGCTGCACATATTAAACGTAACTTCATATTAATCACTTGTGAAGTAAATATATATTTTACAATAGTAGACCTCTCCCCGTCATCCCACCACTTCACAGCTAAGATACAACAATAGAAGTTTCCTACATGTATGATGCTGATAGAATAGTAATCTTACTGCTGTTCTGAGGGTGTACTGATACATTTCGTCATACACTTCTCGGACGTCGAAGTGACAACTTTCCACAAGACAACACTTATCTTTCTTTTGGAGATGCAGACACCTGTAGCAATACTTATGACCGCATGGACTACTGCAAAGTGCCTATATAAAACAACCAAGATTTAATACCTTTATATAGTAGGAAACTTGCATGTAAAAATCATACATATTATCGGACGGATTGTATATTAGTGGCTTGTGCCAGAACTTTCAATTACTTACCTTATATAGAAGTATTGCATTCTCTTACTCACCTTCAATCTGCATACGTCACACTTCTAAATAAAAGGGATGATCGATATTTCAAAATAAAAAATAAATTAAACTATTATTTTTCAAAATTCAATACGTTTATCAAATATACAACTCACTTTGAAAGTTATAGGCAAGGTGAAGATAACGAACATTGAGCAATCTCATAACTCCTACAAGCAATACAAGATAGATAGTTGGGCAAACACGGACCCCTGGATACACCAGAGGTGGGATCAGGTGCCTAGGAGGAGTAAGCATCCCCTGTTGACCGGTCACACCCGCCGTGAGCCCCATATCCTGATCAGGTAAACGGAGTTATCCGCAGTCAAAATCAGTGTGCCAAGAACGGTTTGAAAGTTATAAATCATGTTTTTAATTGTAGTACCGAAGAATGGTCAAAGTCTATAATCTTTAATATTTCAAAGTATACTTGAACATGTACACGTTGCTACATGTAAATTCTACATTTCCTGAAAACAATGCCAACATTTCTCTCACGATTTTAGTGTTAACGATCAGAGAGGAAACTTCGATGTCATTCTCAAACATTTAATAACAGCAAGAAGTAGTGTTTGTGCATGCTTGTGTTCGATTTGTCAAAATGAAATAAATGAAAAAATACTGGGGGGTTTTTCTCGAAAGCCTCATATCAAGTTATGTCACTTTCTGTCGTTAAGTTAAAATTATAGAATTATAGTTCAACCCGTTTCATTTATTATCTGGCAAATTTTCATCTCAAATATAGCTACCTTGCAAATGTACAATTAGGATAATTAAAGATTGCAATCTTCAACTGAAATTGAGGATATAGGACATGTTTTGTTGCATGTAACTCTTAATTATTCAGTTTCCAATTCTTAAGTATCATCGAGGAAAAGTGTACCTTATATTTTGACGGCCAGGCTTCGTTATATCTCTCTTCAGTTGATGCCATAATTTCTCTGGTGTAGAAAGCCTTTGATCTGTATCTGTGAGATTACCTATCTTGCCAACTCCGTCATATTAAGATTTCACCGCTTGTTTGATTTTCAATCCTGTAACAGAACAGGATGCTATTGTTTGGGTGTTTTTTTCAGGAGTACATATGAATTATTTCTACGATGTAATTGTATATTGTTTAACGTCCCGATCGAGAATTTTCATTTATATGGATATGTCATCATTGCCGGTGAAGGGTTGAAAATTTTCGTTATCTTCACTTTCAACTATTGGTGTCAAAGAGAGTGTGAACTTGCTTTTCATACCAACATCTACCCTCTAAAATAAACTATGTTTCGACAAGCATTAATTAGTTTATGTTGATATTGAATTAAATTGTCTTCGTCATTTCGCACATAAACATGGCATTTCTGATAGTCATTTTCATGTATGAACACATCAATCAAGCTGCCTTTTTGTTTTAGTTTAAACAAGTTTTTTAAGAGACGTAAAGTTGGATTTAAACATTAATAATCAGCTTGCACGAACATGCAGTTACATATAAAACATGCAATCGGGAAAAATCAGATTGAATACGATTAAACTGAATATCAAAACTTACCTCGCAAACATTTCGTAACGAGTTTTCCTCAATCTATCGTTACAATAATGTCTCTACAGTCCCTTTAACAGATTTTTAAAACATTTTATCAAATACTTGTATCGATACACGTCTTGCATATAACTTTAAAAGGACGTAGCGCGCTCTATAATTGGTACATTATCACACAGGTATTATACTACAAGTTGGCAATAAAGCAATGTGAAAAGAGAATCTCGAAGACGAAGGATTCATCGATTGCACGCATATTGCGGTTGCCACTAAATAAGAACGGTGATTTGTTTTAATTTAAAAGCATTACAGTAATAATGACGTGTGGAAAGGTATGAATGATTAGTCGCATGTCTCTTAAGGAAAGATTAGTTGATTGTTTTACGTCACCTTGCGATTTTTTCACCAATATTGAGACCTCACCAGCTGTAGGTGAAGTGCCACTTAAAACCGATGTTTACTCCTCCTAGACATCTGATCCCACCTTTGGTGTGTCCAGGAGTCTGTGTGGGATCCTTATTCCTCCTAGACATCTGATCCCACCTTTGGTGTGTCCAGGAGTCTGTGTGGGATCCTTATTCCTCCTAGACATCTGATCCCACCTTTGGTGTGTCCAGGAGTCTGTGTGGGATCCTTATTCCTCCTAGGCACCTGATCCCACCTTTGGTGTGTCCAGGGGTCTGTGTGGGTGCTTATTCCTCCTAGACACCTGATCCCACCTCGGGTGTGTTCAGAGCTTACTCCTCATAGGCACCTGATCCCACCTCTGGTGTGTACAGGGGTCCGTATTTGCCCAACTATCTATTTTGTATGGCTTATAGGAGTTATGAGATTGATTACTGTTCGTTATCTTCGCCTTACACCTATGTGTAGCAGATTGAACGAGAGCTTATTTGTCGTGTAGCTATTTGATTATTGCATTACTTCTGCTTTACTATTCATAGGAGTACAAGCGGTACATCTTTTTAACGTGCGGAATACAAGGTTTTAATATTCCTTTTATACAAGGTTTCAATGTATCCCCAATCATCTGGCATAATCTTCAACAAAACTCATAAGAGATAGATTTTTTTTTTGCATTTCTTTTGTCCAGAAGAATATTGACTCTTTTCTGTGTCGTGGTGTCGCCTCAAAACCAAAGTTCTTGACAAACCTTTAGAAATAGCTACAGAGACCACAATTCAAGAAAGTTTCTTGGGACAACCATTGAGTTAATGCTGTTACATTTTTTTGATCCGTTGCAATGTCGGACTGTGTTATAATATCTCCTGCCGAAATTTGTTTCGAAATTATATAGTAAGGTTGGTTAAGTACAATACAAAAGTAATTGATTAAATTACAATTACTTTGCCAAATTCTTCAATTAGATTACAATTACAGCAATTTACAAATGTAATTAATTAAATTACAATTACTTTCATAAAGTAATTAATTAAATTACATTTTGTTAGTTTTCAAAATCTTATTAACAAACATTTATGCAACATATGTATAAGTAAATGAAGTTGTAGATTACTTAAAACATTTGTCCATTGCATTTTATCATGATAACCTTTTCAAAGGTTAAGTCATTCATACATTAAGTAAAATGTATAGAGAAGCATGGTAGAAGGGAAATGAAGGATTTTAATTCTTCATTGAAGATTTGGTTGTTGTTTAATGATTGTCTTATGATGTAATTGAAACGTAATGATAAATAATTGGAATTACATGTACCTGTTATTTTGCAATGCAATTAATTAAATTACAATTACTTGTAATTGAAAAACAAATTTATTTCCTTCTATGCAAACCAATATCTACAGTTAAGGTCGACGGGTGAAAATATATCCACCCTTTTTAGGACAGGCGGCTATTTTTGTGGCATTTTACATGTTTTGATTCAAATTATCAATATTTTGTATATTCCTGGAATAATATGAAGTAAAATTCATATGTCTAATGTTTAAAAGTATCATGACCCCAATATGTACAACTTATACGGTTTACACGGTACCAATTTTGATGCACCAGATGCACATTTCGACAAATAATGTCTCTTCAGTGATGCTCAACCGAAATGTTTGAAATCCGAAATAACAATAAAGTTTTGGAGCTATTATAGGGAAAAACAGTGTGCCAAAAAGTGGAGTCGATTTCATCTAAGGATAAGAGCTATGTGTGAGGAAGATAATCCTTAATTTTGAAATGAATTTCTAAATTTTATAAACAGCAATTAATTATACATCCACATTTTAAAGCTAGTAACGAATTACTTAGCTACTGGGCTGTAGAGTTCCCAACATACATTTCTATTGCCACATATTACACTCGATAATTTTAATATGTAGACATTTTGTTTGTCATCAGCTTTTGTAGTTTAGTTGTAGTTTTAGTTTCTGTTTCTATTTAGTTTTCTTTTCTATGCAAGGTGAAGATAACGAACAGTGATCAATCTCATAACTCCTACAACTCTATGTATATATTCTATCGCCTTGAGGAAGGGACAGTTTGTCCTGAAAATTTGACAATTTAGTTGGTCATTTGTAGTGCTTTATATATATATATATATATATATATATATATATATATATATATATAACTTTATATTTTTATGGCGTCATTTACAGAATAAGTAACAAGTTTCAATTGAGGCAGTATTTTGTCAAACAGTTGTTATGCACTCTAAATCGTAAATCGATGCTACAGTCAAATGCTGATCGGGATGACCACACATAAACTTGTCTTCATCTACTTTCCGTGTATGTACTAGTTAATTAACATTACTGCCTAGTTACTCGTCATCAAAGTTCGACAGACCAAGACCCAATTTATTTGAATTTTATTGACAGGTAATGTCTAGTTAACACTATATAAATGTAAGAGTTAACAGTCATTTAAAGTTAACAACTGGGTCCAGTTCATGACCGGTCTCTAAGAAATTATCTTAAGGTTCTACGATGTAATAAGGTACATGTACAGTACCAAAGCAAATTGTGTCCTAGTTTAAATTCCATGACTACTTCACTCCTATATATGGGGAACATACACCGACCCCCTCTATCTCGATCAAATACACGTAGTAATCCGTAGTTTAATTCAATATGTACATGTAAATAAGGACTAAACAATTGGTATGAAAAACGTCATACCGCATTCATCCTAATGACGGTTGTATTTGCAAATATTGATTGATTGATGTTTTCCGCCACACTCAACAAGTTTTCAGTTATATGGTGGCACCCAGTTTTTTATTGGTGGAAGAGAGAACCTAGATACAATGTATCTGGAAAAGACCACCGACCTTTGAAAAGTAAACTGGGAAACTTTCTCACGTACCGGCGCGAGCGAGATTCGAACCCGCACCGACCAGAGGTGAGAGGCCGTGTGATTTTGAGCACGATGCTCTGGATAACCACTCGGCCATATATTTACAAATATGATGATCATAGCGGTCATAGAATTTATGAAACGCTGACTTAAAACGAGACTTTTTAAAAAAAAAATTCCTCTAACATTAACATTAACTTATTTGTATGTATATTGTCTCTATTTAAAAATTAATCATACGCAGGATCCTCTCTCGCATATCGAATAAGTTGAGAGTATAATCTATATATTTTTTATTACCCAGTTTGATTGCGCCAATATTTCTATCTTTAATATACTTTATTTTGCTCTTAGGTTGCAGATGCTAGGCGCATTTCAGAAAATATAGTAGTGTGTTCAACAATCTTGCTATCTCTCTTATTATACATCTACTTTATATGACATTTGCATTTGTAGTGACAACGTTCAATCCTTCTTATACCGCCTTGTTTGGTTTCATTTCTGTGTACCTTGCATCCGGGTCTTTGAGGCATTGCTTTGAACCCGTTTTTTGTTTTCAATTATCAAATGTGCATGTTTTTCAGTCGATCTACTATATTTGAACTGTCTACTGAATGGACTTGAGTGACATCTGTGTTCTCCTCTTGTAACACCATTGAAGGATTTGAGACTGCTGTGCTTTAATATAACAGAAACCACGGAAACCAAACAGAGGAGAAATGGCATGGCTAAATGAAAGGTAATAAGTTAATAATGGAATGTTGATTAAGAATATGTGAACTTTGCACCGGAAGAGAGGTGATGCTACATACTACAGATTGTTTACAAATCAATGAGGGGGAAGTAGATTTGGTTAGGCTAGAAGGATGGCCAATCGGAATGTAAGCAATGAGTGACGAAAGGTGAAGTATTCATACATATTATTTACAAAAGAAACAGATGAAATTAAACTTAGACAAAAAGTTGGAAGTGAAGTTGGATATACAATATCAAATTACAAAATTTTCAAGGAAAGAGTTGTGTTGGTTTTGAGTTTGAATTATAAGTCAATGTCAATAGTGCAGATTTTTTTTAAAGATATAACAAATATTGTGAGGAATGTTAGAGGATGCACGGAGGTATAAATGCGAGGAACAGAGACAAGGTAGCCGATACAGAACTTTGTATCTGTCTTTCATTTATACAGGTAAGATATTTAGTATGCTTGAGCATTTTGGAATATCTTTTCAATTTTTCAGATGGCTTATTAAATTTTTGTGTTGACCTATATTATAATGTTTGTAGTATGTTCTTCTGTACTATGTAATATTTATTGTAATCAATAATGATAATGATGGGATGTTTCTATAATACAAAAGTAGCCGATATATAACTTTGTCTCTGCATTCCATTTATGCAGTTTAGATGTGATAGGGCTACCCCGTTCCACCTGAAAAAACAAAGACCCTGAGGTTTACTTTATTGATCAAGTATATGCATATCACGCTTTGTGCCATATCTGCCTTAGAATACTTCTTCTCGAATTCATCATTTGAGGCTCCTAGCAAGTCTGAAGTCTAAGTCAGTTATGGGACGGAACATGATATGATGATATGAAGGAATCCGGGTATTTGATCTGATGGTGTGATGCACAATCTCCATAATCTGACTTTTTCAATCGTAACATCCACTCCTTAGTTATCTTTCGTGCACAAACTTTAAGTCTTTGGCAAATAACTATAACGTTTTGCCTCAAGCATATCATAGTTACCTTTCTTGCATAAATGGGAAGCGTTTTTGTAACTAAACCAATAATGTTAGACTTTAAAAGCCTTTTGACTTTTCCCTCTCAATTATATGTCTTCCAGAAATTCAAAACCAAATGTAAATCGTTTTTACTTATTGTTTTCAAATTAAGCACACCAAAGTTATCTTTCTTGCGAAAACTCAAAAATACTTGTAAATTGTTTTCCCTTATTTCTTACCAAGCATACCTTAGTTATCTTTCTTCACAAAAAGTTAAAACCTGTATGAAGGTAAACAGTTTTGTCCGAAAACAAGTGTTATACTATATAAATGTGTCACACATTGGCATATGTATAACCATATCACAAGCATCAATTGACTTCAACACTGTATCTTTGTAAACAAGAGGCCCACAGGACTTAACGGTCACCGGAGTATCATAACCCATACATTGACCTGTCGAGGAATTTAAATCTTATTCCGGAGTCTTGTGTGCACAATTTTATGCTCTTTGTAAATAAACATACAATTCTCCTTTATGACATTAGAAGGCTCGTTGACATTTGAAGCATTTACACCCCCCCCCCCCGATATTATATATCTAATTGTGATATACTGCTATCATCTCCTTTACCGCATTGAGCATCATCGAACAAAAATTGATTTCTAAAGCGTTATATAAGATTTAAGACATCTCACAATATGACCATGTTGGTCCCACCCTCTGAGCAAGAGGTCATGAATTTCATTGACATCATGACCATGGATTTAGCTTTTTACACACGTCTTAGAGTAGGAAAGATTGATTAATTGTATATTGTTTAACGTCCTTTTCAAGAATTGTTCACTCATATGGAGACGTCATGATGCGGCACGGCATGTAACACAGAGATAGTATGTAACAAGTACTGTAGCATGAATGGTGACGCTATGTAACAACTGATGCAGATGGCTACGATATGTAACAAATTGTTAGATATCGTGTATGGACTACACTTTTTGGACGTCTTGTAGATTCCTTTTAATCCTTGTGTTTGTAAGTAAGTATGTATGTATTTCTTGTAGCTCCACACTCAACATGTTCAGGACGATATTAAAACCCCAGAAACTTTGTGAGGAGGTTTTGGGTATATGCTTAATAATTACTAAAGTACTGCATGTAATTCATGCATCTCGTCTATTCCAAAATAATTATCTCTCTCTTCCTTCGTTCTTTCTATTCATATCACTTGGTTTACTGCTACCCTGAAAAGATATCCAGCCTTTCAGACTGTCTCTCCCTATGATCGATAGATTCAACGAACTTGAGACATAAATGATTTTAGGTCGTACGTGGAGGCAAATACTATGATACTATTGGTGGAGTGAGCAAGGTAGGGTATACGGGGTGCATTTATTTTAAGAAAAACGAAACACATGAACGAAAATTAGCATTGTTAATAGATAAAACGTCGTCGATATATATCAATGTCTCATTGAAGGCTAAATCAAGATTTTTTTTCTTATCACGCAGAAGTTTTTGAATAAATTTTTCTTCATAAGAATATAAAAACAGGTCAGCCATCAAAGAAACACAATCCGTGACCATGGTAATTCCAACAGACAATTGGAAGACCTGATCACCAAAGACTACGAAGATTTGTCAATGAGGAACTCTAGCATATTTTTAATTTTAACTTCAGAGTACTTGTGCATGGAATCAGAGTGCTGTTTAAGAAACTAATTATTTGGATGACTGATCATTAGATATGAATATTTCTGTTTTCCATTTTTGTTGGGGAAGGAACTGTCTATGATATCAAAAACTCTAGCAGTTAATTTATCGCAAGTTTATCACAAGGAAAGGTTGTGTACAGTGTTGAAAAGGCATGTTTTGATGTTGTTGGTTTGAGAAAAGCTTTGCGATTTCAAGCTCACTAAAAGTTCTTTAGAATTTGTTAGAATCCACATTTTATTTAAACCACATCTGGTATATGTAGTGATACAATACGCTTGAACTTTCTCTTTCACAGTTGTTAATATTTTTTGGGAGAAGCAAAGATAGAGGCTTATTTAAAAACTTACTGGATGCAGCAATGTATCTTTGTTAGGGTTTTTATGAAGTTTAAGAATCCAGTATAGGTACGGTAAGTCATATTCTTCAACAGAAATGGAAAAAAAATATCCATATTCATATCAGTGAAAACGTCGAGCAATATACAACCAACCTAGAGTTTGAACGTGAACGATATGATATTCCAAGAAATGAAAGACTTTATAAGTCATATTCACTGTCGCATGTTGAAAACGAATATCATTTTTATACTGGTTTGTCCATGTTTTAAATTTCTTTTTTGGATAAACTTCGAAAAATGTACTGGTTGATACTTGTTCAACTATTGTCAACAATAAATTTTACTAAGTTGTGTACGCTGGGAAAGTATCTTTTCCAATTTTACTGCATGTATACTTTCTTAGTGTTGGATGTAATGACATATGGCCAGGTGTTTCATTAGTTCTCGGTCACTTCTTTTTATATAGATAGTATTTGTAGAGTTCAGTTTTGCTTTGTTCATAAATTTGTTCACCTTGCCAGTTGCCTTGGGGAGGGCGGATCCAATTTGCAATTGGATTGTGGCCTGTTTTATTTGTAAAACCCACCTTATTTGATTGCAGGCAAATCTATTTCGATATGTCATTATGTGTTGTAGGGGGTCAGATTGCATAATCATACCTATGTGATACATATGTTCTTGTATTTTTGTTTTTGACTCATTCTGACCCCCACCAGCTTATTCTGTTATATAACTTCGTTATTTTCAAAGTAAATGACATTTTTTCAATTCACATCTGTCCTGTTTTCACTGTCTTTATCAAGTAACAAGCAAAGGCTACTTGGCAAGTCATATTAACTAAGGAACATAAATATGTAATTATGGTAGTTAATGACTTTTATGTAACGTGTTTTAAAATTGTGTATGTTCTATGTGTATATTTTGGATAAGTAAAATATGGTAAATATATGTTTTGTATGTACCATATATGTTTTCTTGCCATTGATGAGTGGAAATTTCCGATAAGGCAAACTTAAGATGATGTAATATTTTATTTCAGAACCCCGTACTTAACCTATTACATGGATGACCAATCACAGCGCGCCGTTACATGTAGGACGCTTTGGTAATTCCTCTTTGTTTGCTTGAAATGTAAAGATGCTCAATTTATTTTGTGTACACAAAAATGTATTTAATACACATCATCCACATCCTCCTTTGTAATGCCACTATAATGCTTGTGTATGTGAGCTGTTTTATTTGTAAAACCCACCTTATTTGACTGCAGGCCGCTCTTTTTCGATATTTCATTATGTGTTGTAGGAGGTCAGATTGGATAATCGTATCTATGTGATATATATGTTGGTGGCCCAGAGGTTAGAGGGGTCGCCCGCATGCGGAAGACCGGGGTTCCAATCCCGGCCGCGACAGACCTAAGTAGTTAAAGCAGGTAGTGATAGTTCCATCGCCAAACGCTCGGCATCAGGTGTGAATGTCACGGGTCCTCGGAGATGACCTTAAAAACGGATGCCCCGTGTCGCAGTAGGTGTGGCACGCTAAAGAACCCTCATTGCTCAAAGGCCGTAAGCGCCGAGCAAAGGTCTAATTTGAAGCCCTTCACCGGTCTTGGTGATATCTCCATATGAGTGAAGAGAGACGTTAAGCAAGATAAATCAATCATATGTTCTTGTATTTTTGTTTTTGACTCATTCTGACCCCCACTAGCTTATTCTGTAATATAACTTCGTTATTTTCAAAATAAATGACATTTTTTTTCACTGTCCTGTTTTCACTGCCTTTATCAAGTAACAAGCAAAGTCTACATGGCAAGTCATGTTAACTAAGGAACATAAATATCTTTATGTTCAAAATCAAGAGCAAAATAAATAATTCATCGTATGATTTGGTAGATTATCCTCACCATTATAATTATTTTTTTAATGTTCGTCTGGTATGATGTGAATTATGATGTGAATGTGTGGTGGAAATAATTATTCCTGTTTTGGACAATTCATTTCATGTACGTGAAACTTATGAACTGTTCGGTTCATGGCAATAAACAATATGATATCCTGTTTTAATTGTAAATTATTGACTTCTCCTTTATGATTACTTCCATTCAATCTAAGCAGTGTGGTGATGTTTGATTAAAGCTCAGCACCCAGCAAATAGAACGCGAACTGACGTACAAACAATAAATTTCAATAATAGCACTACAGTTGTGTCACGGATTCTTGGAGATTGTGTCACAGGAGTTTGGAATATGTAAACAGAAAGAAAAAAGAACTATTCACAAGGTATATCACGCCTCCATCTTTGGTTTTCAATTTGCCACCTGTACCGCCTTCAATTTTCTGCGAAAAGTTCTAATTAATATGATAATTACACCCTAACCGTCTAGCAGCAACTCAAGTCAAGGTCTTATCTCTCACATCGTCATGGTGAACTGGAAATAAAGTTTATTTATTGGCTACAATCAACCGTTGAATATCAAATGAAAAAGTTCGGTAAACGGAAAACGGCATCGTCGCAAACCACGGGTAAAACGTACGCTCCCCTCCCCTTTCCCCGTCGCTCTCTACGTGACAATACATCGTTTTTTGATATATTGTTAGGAGTCAGAATTCACCCTTAATAACACAGCTGCAGAATTTACTAACAAAAGCAATTATTAAACAATTGATAAGATTTATTTACAATTAATAATTGAAAGAAAATTAAAACAATAGCAAAATACTAACCTACGATACATTCTCTGTAGGTGAAAAATATCAAAGTCCATGCCAAATTGAATCTACACACAAAACAGTTAATTCCAAAATCCTAGTCTTCAGTTATGACATAAGCCATCATATGCCTAAAGTGCTTGCCTAACAATAACGTTTTTATCATAAAATGTCACAGGTGAGTGCATTTATAATAAGAATGATCTTTAGAACATTTTTGAAAGACACATTTATGCAACAATTACGTCATCGTTCAAATAATGAAATAAACAGCGAACTCGAGAACAAATTAGGTCACAGGTGTCAATCGAGTGCAAGTAGTACACAACACTTCCCTCTTAAAAATTTGACAATGAAAGCTTCAATTCTCTAATACACATATAGCTGATGGTACAGGGGTTTCAACAGTTTCGTTTAAAGTTAACATTTCGCAAATTTTATGGTCCTTATAACGATCTAGTTTGCCATTACAACCAATCATTGGGTCAAATGCTGTCTGACGTGTTTCATACCGATTGTTAGATCGTTCGTGGCACACTGATTTTGACTACGGATAACTCCGTTTACCTGATCAAGATATAGGACTCACGACGGGTGTGACCGGTCGACAGGGGATGCTTACTCCTCCTAGAAACATTATCCCACCTCTGCTATATCAAGAGGTCCGTGTTTGCCCAACTATCAATTTTGTATTGCTTATGGGATTTATGAGACTGATCACTGTTCGTTATCTTCACCTTTCATACATATGTACATCAATCAAAGCAACAACAAAAACATTCGTGACACTCTTGGTAAAGCATCTGCTACAACATTGTCTTTGCCTTTGATATGTTTGATATCAAAATCATACTGTTGTAATAATAAATTCCATCTGGTGAGTCTTTGATTATTGCCATTTTATGAAAAACAAATTAGAGGGTTGTAATCCATAAAAACAAGAATTGGATGTACAGTAACATTCAAATAAACATCAAAATGTTGTATAGCTAACAACAAAGCAAGCCACTCTTTTTCAATGGCTGAATACATGTAATTCTGTTGACATTTTGTAAGTTTCTTTGAAAAATAAGATACAGTGTCACTTTTGAAACATTCCTAAATCACTAACAATTACAGTAAGATTGAATTGTTGTAGCTCAAAGAACTGGACTACTCATGAGAACAGATTTAAAGGACTAAGACCATGTTTATCAAAATTCGGCCTAACGTCCAAAGTGAATAATTTTTTGTTAGAAATATTTTCTAACATGTTCTTTTCCTATAATGGTTTTTATATGTAGAGTTTGGTGAAAGAACACTATTTTTAGGTTTACATTACTAGTATAAATCCTATAATTTACTCTTCTTTTTAAGATTGCGTCATACAACGTCGCTATATATTATTAGAAGTGGTAACGTATTGTAAAACATAAGTATGCAATGAGTGGTTTAATATATAATAAGATCTTGAAAAAGAAATTTTCTTTCCCAATACGCAATAAGGTTATTTTACTTATGGCACACCATATTTTTCAATCCTTCATTCGGCCATTTTCACACGCCGCGCCGTTAGCCTGTTTGCGCTGTTCGTGGAAGTTGCAGAGGATGTACTCATCGCATTTCAACGTAAGTTTTAGAAATATGAATATACTTCACCTCTACTCGTTAAACTGTATAACCAAATAGGTGTACCAATTGCTCTTAAAAATAATAAACAAGTCGCATGGAACGAATAGTATGGTGCGCCTGTGGTGTGTTGACATAAACTCATAATATTCACGCATTGGGCTGTTGGAAATCCCACAACAAATCTGTTAACTGTTGTCAACATAGATTAATTGTTTATTTATTATAATTATATATTGTTAAGATTTAAAATTGTATGTATATCAGCTGATCAGAAAAATCAGCTGTTTCACGATCATGCCATTTTCAATTCCGAGTGCATGGCCTTCTCGTGTCTATTTGAATTTTCTTACATGATGTTTGACTCACTTTACACTTTGAACTTTCCATGTATCATTGTATGGTCTAAAAAGTATTTGTATAGGTTAAAGAGACATATAATTGTATATAGATGTATATTTCCATAATGGTATAGGTCACTGGGGTAACATGTAGGCCTGTGGGGGGTTATAGGTTGAATAATTTTCGAATGATTTGGTATTCTAGTATTCTACTATGTTTAAACTTAACTTAGTGATTATTTAGTAATCAAATAAAAGTTATATGATGAATCGATACATTTCTTCAATTTACTGTAAACAAAATCTGTTTCTGTGTTTTGGAATCTGTCTGGTATTAGTGCATAATAAATAACTTCATAAGTCAATAAATATATTCTTGTTGTAGTGATGACATTTGCAAAATCTGTGAGAATATAGAAAAAAATGTGTTAGGGTCAATAGAAATGTTTAATTAGGGTAGGTCGGGAAAGTGGAAACCAATTAACATATATATATATATTTATTTATTTTTATTTTTTTTTGGCCTTACGCGGAAACATGGATTAGAAAAGTCAGAATGATTTTTACATTCAATAATTTTTAAATACTTAAAAGCACCATTAAGCCAGGAAAATCATAAGAACAGTTTGGTTTTCTAATTTAAATATGCCTTATTTCAAGATAAATTGTAAACATGTCAAACTTAATTTCAACAATTACACTTACAACTTACATGCCTGCATTAGGATTAGATATAGAATCACTCAGAGAATGTTGAATTTCATGGGTACTACCATGATTTAAGCATATAATTTTTTGTTAGCTTATCTCCTTTATATTATTGAATATTAAATTTTTCCATACATCTACCACAAGAAAGAGTATGAAAGATAAAAATATTTTGTGAATTTGCTGATAATTGTGAGGTAAGATAATATATCAACATTAGCTACAACAAAAATTATTAGATGGGGAATCAAATTCAAATGAAATGTTTGTGTATATAATTATTTATGCAGAAATGTACATGTAGCTAACCTGTCCTCTATTGTTTAGTTGAAGACATGTCAATCTCCCACCGAATACATAAATGTAATTTTTCTGAATTCTATATCAATGAAAATACATGAGGGCATGAAAGTACAACTTTTATATGAATATTATAATACAGGTGTCCGTGTTTGCCCAACTCTCCATTTTGTATTGCTTGTAGGAGCTATGAGATTGATCACTGTTTGTTATCTTCACCTTTCATTTATGATATAGTTTTGATAATGATATAATACTGGAGTAAGAACTAGGTACGGTTGCAATGGTAATAACGCCTAAATTTTCTATATATTTTCAAGTTGTTTACTTGAAATAAATACTAGCACAATTACAAACTAGATGCCAAGTGTGAACAATAAATTCATAAACAGAACCTTGAAAAGCGTTGCTAAGCAACTTACGTAATAGATATTTCCACCATATTTACCGGAAATTCACAATTTGGGGGCAAATTTTATCATAAAAATAAAAAATATATGCAGGCCGCAGCCCTCGAGCAAAACGAAACTTGATTTTAATTAAAGTATCTTGAACAAGAAATCAACGCAAGCACAAATTTATTTGCTCGAGACCTGCGCTAGTAGTACATTTTTTCCGTTTTGTGACGATTTCTGGTGGCGGATTCATAGGGACGTATCAGACGATGCAGCTGTTTTCACCTTGTAATCATTAGGCCGACCAGGTAAGAAAAATACACCTTCAGCAAATTTCAACACGTCATATAATTAGATATTTCAGCATGTTTAACAAGAATTTGAGGCTGTAATCAATACACACATCACATCATGACATGAAACGTTCGTGATTTCCACCCCCACCTCCACTACCTGTCGTTAGCAGCAAGAGCTTGCCGATTCAGTACATGTCTAGCAAAATATATTTATATAAATTATTTAGCTATATACGATGACATTTGAAACAAAAAATGCCTTACTTCATTAATATAGGCCTTATCAGTATTTAAAAAGTTTTGTATGAATAGATCTATAGGCCTAGGCCTTAAGATTCATTCAGACAGGTCTGCAGACGGCAGAAAATCATGATCGGCGCTGATGTTTACATGTATATATATGTGGCCAACTTGCATAATTCTATAAATGTTATTGATAATTTCTTTCGTAAACATGATTAAACAAATTTAATAAAACTTATTATGACTAAACTCTTGACATAGTAGGCTAGTATATATATGCCGTGTGTGTTTGTTTACGAATACTTGGCTGGTTCCTTATCGTATTAGTGAAAAATAGTCTGGCTCCCGCCCCCGCCACACTTTGATCGTGATCAATGAGTGGCGTTTGCAGGGAATGTAAAAGAAATGAAATCCTTGCTATTTTGATTTTTCATTCACATGCACCAATAGATATAGTTCAGGAAAGATCACAACAAAATAACTTTGTCTCACTTACCTGTGGCTAACGACAACAAAACACACGAATATTCCACGAGCAATGCACTGCGCACATTGTCAACAATTATCTATTTGAATGTTACACAGCACGGAAGCAAAACATTCTTACTTCCATATGTTTGCAATTAAATATCCCATCACAGAAATGTACAAACAAGTATACATCCACTCAGGAAAACTGATTCACTGGTTTTTTCAAAACCATGTGCTAAAAAAGTTTGGTAGCTTGACGTCACATCTGTCGGATAAGACGGACCAGAAGTGTAATAAATAATTAAAATAATGTGAAATAATTATTTTACATCTTCACTTTTAAATTCGGATTTATTCAATCAGATAGAAAATATACTAGTATTATATGTTAGAATGCAAGCGAAAATATTTTTAAGTAACAAAATTTTCAATTTTGGTCAATAGTTTTGTGGTATATTTGTGTTTATGTAGCTATAATTGCAAAGGAAAATAAAAACAACCATCAAATGATAAATCATGTGTAATTGTGAAGTTATAAAATTAATGGGTTTTTTTTTTATAGGTTTAATATTTTTAGCATAATCTTCCATGTAGTGTGAATGTGTATTCTTTTGATTTTGAGTTAAGCTGATACTTCTTGAAATTAATCGCAAATACTTCAGAATAAATAGTTTTCCAACGAAAAGAATAATAATAATAATAATAAAAATAACACACTATAATAACGGATATTTTCTTCGATTCTTTTTTATCTTGGGGGGGGGGGTATCAAATAAGAAAAATCCGCAAAAAAAGTACAATTGAAAATGCAAAAAGTAATAAAATCCAAATTATTTATTTCTAAATACCAATTAAATGCAGTCTGTTATTCTCATACCCGATTCTGTACTATTTAATGTAAATGTTCTAAGATATTACAATATAACCATAGTAACAATTGAGTTGGGTTTTTTTTTTTTTTTTTTTTGTTTTTGTTTTTTAGACACTTTGAGAAAAAATTACATTTCATAAGGTTTTAATAAATATTCATTTTTTTAAATACAGTTGTGTATACGTTATTAATCTAAACATTAAATTATTTCAGAATGAATGGATCCAAACATTATAATTGTGTACTGTGCAAAAGACGCCATTCTCAAAGAGAGAGGAGAAAAGTTTATGGTGACACAAGAAAGATCTTGGAGAAACATTTTGCCGTATTTAATATATCAACTTCAGCAGTGATTTTCAATAGATGTTCTCACCTCTGCTATAAAAAGAAAAAGACCAAAAATACTACCATTCAAAGCCAGAGTTCGGTTTCAGATGAATATTATCCGCCTTTGAAGCCCGGACCAAAGTTAATTGTCACTCCAACCTATGCTAGATACAGAACTTATATTCAAAGTGAAATATTTGTGCAATCAGGATCACGATGCTGTCCAAGTCACATTGAAAATGGAATTCTCTCAAAAGACGCCATAGACAAGGTCAAGGCTTCTAAGGATTCCTGCCACCTCAACAGATCCGCAATACTGGAGCTTTTACAGCAAGCTAGAGAGGAGGTCCTTAAAAACAAGGGTACAAGACTTGACTTCGATGAACCTACAGGTTTAAGTGACTCAGACTATTATAATTTAACCGGATTCACTAGATAGCAGTTTGATGACATTATGACAAATATTAACACCATAAGACCAACACAGACCAGGTCAATCCGTACCTGTGTAGCCATCCTTTTGACTAAGCTACGTTCTGGAATGGACAACCAAATGCTTGGAACAATCTTCAATATGAAAAAATTCCAGGTAAATAAAATTGTTAGGTTAACTTTGAAGGTAATGATTTGTGCACATAATATATGAATATCAAAATTATAGATTTTATTATATGATAATATTATTGCAGATTCGCAGGGCAGTCCAATCTGCAAGGAAGGCTCTGATGACAGAATTTGTCCCAAGGAACCTCGGATTTTCCCACATCACAAGGGAAGAGATCATTCAGACCCATACAAGGCCACTTGCACAACAAATTCTGTCCAATGTAACATTTGCACCTGCAATATTAGTGTTGGACGGAACTTATACCTATATTCAAAAAAGTGGAAACTACACCTTCTCCAGACGATCTTTCAGTATGCACAAGCGAAGACCCCTTTTAAAACCCATGATGATGGTCTCCACAACAGGATATATCGTCAGTGTCCTTGGACCTTATCTGGCAGATCCAAAGAACAATGACTCCTCTATTCTCAACCATTCGATTCATTCAAACACAGATGAAATAAAGACCTGGGTCAGAGAGGACGATATATTTGTTGTTGATAGAGGTTTCCGGGATTCAGAATCACTTTTGAATGACCTGGGTATACGTATGGAGATGCCTGCGTTTATCCCGAAGGGCCAGAAGCAATTGTCTACAGAGGAAGCTAACAGTTCTAGACTTGTAACAAAGGTATAGCTAAGCCTGTTACTAGTATCTTTCTGAATAAAATGAATCTGCAGTTTGAACAATGAATGTTTACCTTAGCTATTTCATGCTTGTGCACTGGTATATCTAAGATTTAAAATATCATGCAATTGATTGAAAACTTTAATTCTACTGAAAGTTGTGATGTCAAGTAATGTTGTCAAGTATGTTTATTGTTCATTTTAGGTCAGATGGGTTGTTGAATCCGTAAATGGAAGAATAAAGACATGGAGATATCTTGGTAAAACACTTCCAAACAGCCAGATCCCGTGTATTGGAGATTATGTTAGGATTGTCTGTAGTCTTTGTAACAAGTACCGGCCTCCTATCAACTCTGGAACATTTGATGACGATATCACCATTGCATCAACAATGACAATGTTGGCCAAACAGACAAACGGACTTCAACAGTTTGTTCTTGAAAATGGTATGTTAATGATTGATGACATATTTGTTTTACATAATGGTAATTGTACATATATTCTATTACATGAAAGTTGAAGATAACGAACAGTGACCAATCTCATAACTCCTATAAACCATGTGTAATTTCAAACTTGAGTTCATATATTGAGTCATTATACTTTTGCAGGGCTTGATAAAAGATCCATGAAATGGACTTCCATCGACGCTGACAGCAACACCATCACCGATTTTCCCAGGCTTACTGAGGGAGATATCAGAAACCTTACAATTGGTGTCTATCAGCTAAAGACGGCAAAATCATATGCGGCAGAACATCTTACAGATGATGGATTATTTGAAATTTTTGTGAGCGATGATATACCCAATATTGTCAGTGCCAAAATTCAAAGCCGCCACACTTCATCTAAAAAGTATTCCTTGTGGATAAAATACGATATCACCATCTTGTTCTGGTATTGTACCTGTAAAAATGGATCCCGGGTTGTTGGAATGTGCGGTCACATATCCTGTATTATCTGGTATTTAGCCTTTGCTAGATATCAGAACGAATCTTGCGGTATTCGTGACTGGACAGAGGAAGTGGATGATGCGGCGAGATCCATCGCCAGCTCCGAGGATGAGGATACTGTCGATTATGATGGACAAGAAGAGTAGTGCAAACCATACTTTTGTTTAACGTTAATTGACGATATTTAGTTAATCACGCCCAAAATGAATTTATCAGTTAGTAATTGTACATGTAGTAAAAATTTTGAAATCTTACATTTTAAATCCACATTTCATCTAATTATGTAAAGTAATGTAGAGTGCATCGTAACTTTCACATTATTTAATAAAACACATTTCATGCTTAAATTGTGTTTTACAGACCGATATTATTGCTGTTTTTATTGGGGGAGGGGTGAAGATCTTTGTAATAATGACACGTGGATAATTAATACAGATTTAAGTTACTCCAGTTAAATTCAGTACAGTCCTGACTAATCATTTATGGAGAAGTAGAATATTGGGTTACCATTTTAGATTATTTATCATAACTAATTGAAAATAACTGCAATAACGTTACAATGCTACAAACAACGTCATTAAAACGTTATTAAAAAAACTCAATATTTGAGCAGTTGCAGAAATGGAAATAATGAAGATATCCTCAAAACCTTTATATTTAATGAAGTAATACACTTATATCTATATTTGGGTACAATATTGTCCAATTTGAAGATTGGGCCATTTAAGTCATATAGCGTACCTAGTTCTTTGAATTTCAGGATGATATAATATGTCCAGCAAAAATTGATGGCAAGGGTGACATGAATCAGATTGACAAGAATCCATATTCCTACTCCTCAATAATGCTACAGTATCATCACTGTCATCAAATTCATCAATGATAGTGGCATCAGTGACACATGCAGATAAGTGTTGGACATCACTGCAGGAATAGCTTCCTTGTTGTGCCTGCCAATAGCAAGGTACCAGATTATACAGCAGTTATGTGGAAACAGATTCCCACAATAGGGGGACCAGATTGACACCTACATTGTACAGTATCAGGCAGTTATATCAGAACAGGAAAAACTGGATCCAAACAAGACTATATTGCTTGGAAGAAACATGTCGACTCTGAAGTTTAACCCTTATTAACCCTCAGGGGGAAGGCTCACTCTAGAGCCAGGCTTCCGGGGGGAAGTCTCATTATGGGGGAAGGCTCACTCTACAACACCGGGCTTCGAACCCCAGCGGGGCGAACGCTCTACCTCTAGGCCTTTTTTGTTAAGTTCAGTGCTTGTCTTTTCAAGTTTGAAAGACAGTTTTATTTTGCTCTTGCAAGCTTCTCTTTTCTGACTACATCATATTCAGTATCGTTGATGTTTCCTTTGAATATTTCATACTGTCAAACTGCTTTTTATGCAATGATGCAATTTTGATCTCTTCTCATCATCTGTATGTTGTTTTCCTCATCCAGTTTTCGTTTCAAGTTTGTTTTTGTTGTCCTCTTTTGTGGATCACACACAGATAAGTCATGTGACCTTGCTATATTTTCAACGGTTTCACAGTAATTTTGCATCTTTTTTCTCTTCATTCCTAAAACAAGATCATCTGATTAACACTCTTTCTCTCTGCGCATTTACTCTACATCATTTAGTCACCAAGTTTCTGAAATCAACAGGGGCTGAAACTATCTTAGAAAACCATTTACTCATGTTTTGTACACAGACTTGTTTGCACTCTGAATGTCAAAAATGCTAATTGCTAGTTGATTACTAAAATAATAGATAATTTTGATATATCATATGCATTATGTTTTGACTCTAGATCATCAAAGTTTGTTATTTCACTCATCATGATGCTGTATACATGAACACTGTAGACATACAAAAAAAGCTTCAGTTATCTACAAACCGTATAATGAAATAAATGAAACTGGTCTACAAACATTATTAAGGATTTTGAATAGCAAAGTAATTTTCGAAAATGTGAAGAGAACAGTATTCGTAGATGAATTGTGTATCTACACAAATTGCTTCTCTAATTCCCTCAACAAGCATCGTGTTTGAGTAGAATCTGTAAGATCTCTGTTTTCATCTTCCGCCATTCGATCTTTAGATGGCATGCGTACATGTATGTACAATTTCAGGTTTTTCCATTGATTTCATTATGTAAGTTTCAATTAATGAAAGTACTTTTTGTGCCTTTTCATCTAAGTGATCATTCAAACATTAGAACAGGGCTTTTATGTTTTGTTGATTAATAAAATAGTCCTCACGTTGAAGAAGTGCAATCACCCTTTTCATGTAATTCTTTCTTAATTTACTTGCTCGATCATTACTGATGTCATTTGTTTCTCTCCATATCAGTTGTTCTACAACATCCTTCCTGGTTGTCATAGTCTTAAAAATCAATTTGGGGTTTAGTGGGAAAAGATTTAAACCAGTAATTAAAGTACATCAGACCCATTGGTTGGTTAGGCAGGGGGATTAAAAGCATTGGTGAATAAAATTTTCTAGTAAATGGTGGTTTGATGTAAGTACTCCTGATATGAAATATTACTGACTGCTTTTGACATTTATGCATTAGGGAGTAGGTAATCAAAATATGAAGCGTTACAGTTTTAAGATTCGTGTTATAGAAGTTACACGTGTGCATCACGTTAAGAAGTGTCACGGTGTTGAGATTCACGTTCATTAGGGCAGGTACGCAATATTTCATAATACTCCCCAAAGAGCGATAACCCGAACAAAACCATGGTAAATATCCAAACAGGATATGGTAGTGATTCTGTTCGGAGGATGGAGCATGTCATCTAAAGAAATAACTCAAGTATATCGTGGTCAACTCTAGCGCATAAAATGAAATGAGATATGTGTTGCTCAAATCTATTTCACGCTTAACAATTTATCGCTCTGCTGATTTGATGGTTTGTACTGATTTCTGTAATGCACGTATTCACAGTCCCTGACACGTTCTACTTTCCCACTTGAACAGTGAGCGAACGGTGAACTCAATTTGTTAAGCGGTGAGTGCACGGTGAACGCAAAATGGTCTGTTCATTCGGTATATATCTGATTTTCCCCTTAGATTGTGCTTAATTTATAATCAGGAAGGGAATATATATATATGGATACATCTGTTTGTTCATTTTTGTGCAGGTACCGGATATATATTTCTCATGAAATGATCGTAAATTTCACATCAATGCACGAAGCAATCATGCACAAACAAAAGAAAATTTATTCTGTACATTGTTTACAGTATTACATGTACAGATACATGTACATTGTTTACAGTATTACATGTACGAATACATGTACATTGTTTACAGTATTACATGTACAGATACATATGTACATTGTTTACAGTATTACATGAAGAGATACATGTACATTGTTTACAGTATTACATGTACAGATACATATGTACATTGTTTACAGTATTACATGTACAGATACATATGTACATTGTGTACAGTATTACATGTACAGATACATGTACATTGTTTACAGTATTACATGTACAGATACATATGTACATTGTGTACAGTATTACATGTACAGATACATATGTACATTGTGTACAGTATTACATGTAGAGATACATATGTACATTGTGTACAGTATTACATGTACAGATAGATATGTACATTGTTTACAGTATTACATGTACAGATACATATGTACATTGTTTACAGTATTACATGTACAGATACATATGTACATTGTTTACAGTATTACATGTACAGATACATATGTACATTGTTTACAGTATTACATGTACAGATACATGTACATTGTTTACAGTATTACATGTACAGATACATATGTACATTGTTTACAGTATTACATGTACAGATACATATGTACATTGTTTACAGTATTACATGTACAGATACATGTACATTGTTTACAGTATTACATGTACAGATACATGTATACATGGAAAGTAGAAACATTTTCTATAATATTTAGAATTCTTGACATTTCCTTAAAGCTGTATGGTCCGAATAACAACATGTTTTTTTCCATTTCGTTAAAACGCTATTAAATCATCGCACGTATGTAGTTATGGGGCTGTATGACATGTCATACATTATTTCACTTGTTTTAACCAAAATTATTTAATTCTAAATCGGTGTTTACAAACAACTGCGTCACTCTGTCATTTCAAGTGACAGTCACGTGACCAGTTCAAACTTTCAGATCATCGGTGGCCTTATCTGTGTAGAACTGTGTATTTTGTTACAACAGTACCGTGTCATAAGATTAATAGAAGTAAAAATATCAAATACCTCTTAGTAATTCGTTGTTTTATGCTCTTTCAGCCTTAAAACAAGACAGTTGCGTCTGAGTTAATACAATCCCGTGGGGATCCGGGTTAGAATAGGTCCTCAATACCCCCTTGCTTGTCGTAAGAGGCGACTAAATGGGGTGGTCCTTCGGATGAGACCGCAAAAACCGAGGTCCCGTGTCACAGCAGGTGTGGCACGTTAAAGATCCCTCCCTGCTCAAAGGCCATAAGCGCCGAGCAAAGGACTAAATTTTGCAGCCCTTCACCGGCAGTGGTGACGTCTCCATATGAGTGAAATAATCTCGAGAGGGACGTTAAACAATATTCAATCAATCAATCTGAGTTAATACATCATTTTGGGATTCCCTTGACGTACGGGGGGCTATTTATAGACGTCTAATACTGCATAATGTATGCGTTATCTGGAACACCTCGGGCCTTTCACCGAATACACCGTGCTTAGGATGAAGGGCCCGAGGTTTTCCGGATGATTTATATATGTACCACACTATATTTACTTTCTAAATAATATTCTCACTGTTTTCTTTTATATGCAGATGTTTTCAAGCATGTAATTAAGGGAAAGTTCATAACTTTGTAAAGTAATTAATTTGCTTTAAAGTAATTTTGTACAAAAATAATACATGAACATTGGGTCATACAGCTTTAAATCGTGAATGGTGCATCATCGCGGTATACTACATGAATTAATTTTGACTTATGATACATAGTATTTAATTTCTTAATACAAAAGTATAAACAATGTATGTGAAATAAAGATAGTCTAGTACTTAGCGCCAAGAATTTACAGGTGTATATCCATGACTACAAAATTTACGAGCGCGATCGTTTGGATTACATACAATTAAAAACAAGCCCGAATGGAGTTGAGGTGAATGCATTAAACAGCCAACACGGGTAGAACTGGTACCTCGTGTTGACACCTGAACGCTTCTAGATAGTATGAAAGGTTTATTCCCACGTAGATTTTGCGTAATTCACTTTATTGTAAATACATGTAAAGTATATCGACCTGAGGAAATAATCCCAGATTTAATGTACGTACAAAATATTTAGTGTGACCATGAGTTTAAATTTAGATTGTGCAATATTTGTGTATTTTTTATGCGGATAAAACTGTTTATTGTAGTGAACTATACTTATATTATATGTGGGGGAAAATGTACGAGAAAAATTACATCTTTATATTAGAGACAAACGATACAAACGTTTCAAATTTGGGGAAAGGAGTAAATACATTTATTGACAATGTTTTTCATAAATATAGACGTAAAATAATCAGAAATACTTGTCAAATCAGTTTGACATTCGGGCACGAACGTGCATTAAAATGTAGCATCGGGTTAAGGGAAAAAACTGACTTGTCTAAAATTCTTGTCAAATGATACAAAATAAAATATAATAAATTGTGCTTTTGCCCATACTTGAAAATGCTAAAATGATAATTAGGGGGGGGGGGGGGGGGGGGTTGAGGTATCTAATAACTGAAACTGTCTCATTTTTATACATGTACCAGCACTCGTTCTTAGCTAATTGTACATGTATAAGGATTGAATTTATAACTGCAGTCTCTTACATTTTTCCCTCATTCAGAACTTCTTCCACTTTCTAACCAAACAATAGTTATGTTTTGTAATGATGAAAATGATTTATTGTATTCTTTGATATTGGTGAGTGATCTGCAGTTTTCCTTGAATTTTCGCAATTGATAATCCTAACATTTGTACTTAATAAATTTAATTTCTGATATAATAAGAATGTTTACTTTCACTCTTACGCACATGTTCCGTTTTGTCTTGCTATGAAAATCGATCCTTTCACTGTGGTGTTCCGAATGACAGTGAACGGTGAATGCTTTGTGAACGGTGAACGCATGGTCAGCGCAAAACTGTAAACGGAGAGCACACGGTGAACGCACGGAAAAATGGTAAAGTAGAACGTTTCAGGGATTGTAAATACGTAACAAAATCCTAGTCGATACTAGAAGTAGGAACTGCTCCTCCGCCAATCGCCCGGCAAGACAAATGAAAGTTGTAGGTCTTGTGTATGAGCTTCTGAGAATGAACTCCTTCCTCGCGTACATATCAAACACGTGTTGTATGCAAGGTGAAGACAACGAACAGTGATCAATCTCATAACTCCCACAAGCAATACAAAATAGATAGTTGGGCAAACACGGACCCCTGGACACACCAGAGGTGGGAGCAGGTGCCTAAGAGGAGTAAGCATCCCCTGCTGACCGGTCACACCCGCCGTGAGCCCCACATCCTAATCAGGTAAACGGAGTTATCCGCAGTCAAATCAGTGTGCCAAGAACGGCTTAACAATCGGTATGAAACACGTCAGACAGCATTTGACCCAATGCGAGGTTGTATTGACGAACTAGATCGTTATAACGACCATAGAATTTGCGAAATGCTGACTTCAATCGAGACTGTTGAAATCCCTGTACCATCAACTTGTTTGTCAGTAGCTTACCTCGATTTAAAAACTGACTATACCCAGAACAAGCTCTTGCATATCGAATCAGTTGAGATATATAAACACCATATGCAGGTGATAATGGAATATTGCTACATAAATATGGGAAGTTGACGATGGAGAAGCTGAAATCATCCCGTTTGTCATACAGTTGAGTTGTCAGTTTGCCGTTAATGTCTACTTTCAATAAAATATCTAAGTATGAAGCAGAAGTGGACGACTCTGTGGTGTCCTTCCTCGCGTACAAATCAAACACGTGTTGTAAGTTACACTTCCTCGCGTACATATAAAACACGTGTAGTAAGTTACACTTCCTCGCGGACATATAAAACACGTACTGCAAGTTACCTTTCACCGCGTAAAGATTAGACACACACTACTTAAAAGGGCAATTCATTACTCCTCTTTATGTTTCGATATTTGATGTAACAACCATTTCTTGATTACTTCTGTAGCCACTGAAAAACTCAGTTTCCTGGTCAGGAAGTAGCCTTAGGGACCATTATCAAAATGTTCCTTTGTAAACAATTGATTATTTCTACAGATATTTTAAACCAGTACTATCTTCTAACTTTACAAGGTAAAATAGTTGATTTCTGCTGGATTTAAAGTCATATTGTTATCCATGACAACACCAAAGCAGACAAAACGGCAAAAATACACTAAGTCTTCAAGATGATATTTTACACTTTAAAATTTCCTACACAGATGTAAAATGATTTATAAAACGATGTGGAAATTCTCTTCAGCAAATATATTGAGAATTCTGCGACACATGTAAACTTTATTCTCTTCAAAACAAAGTAAATAAACTGTTTGATATCGTACTGAAACGCCAGGACGAAGTAGACGCATCGGACATTCAAAAATCGACACATTCTTACCTACTAAACGGAGAACTTCAACCTGAATGTATATCTTGCGACTGTCCATTAACTATAATATCACGATGTGGCCTTCAACTCGACATGTAGATATATCGACGACGTTTCATCTATTAACAAAAATTATTTTCATTCATATGTCGATTCCATTTATCCCTGTGAACTGGAGATAAAAGACACCACATAGTCCTCCACATCTGTTATTGAAAATGGATATTAATGGCAAAGTAACAACTCAAGTTTATGAACAAGAGTATCGCCAATGGTACATGATACGCCTCTGTAAAGCTACGGTAGGATGTTTTTCTTAAACCATGGTTTGTAGAATTTGGTTTCAAGTAGCATCAGTAATCATCAGGGTGTGACATATTTTCTTAGCATCGTAAAAACAGACAAATCATGTACTCTCTATTTAATATTTTCACTTGGCATAAGATGTATGTGTACCAAGTTTCATGGTCCTACCCCCCCCCCCCCCCCCCCCCCCACGGCTTGGTCTGTATCCTGCTATTACGACATTGACCTTGAGAAACAATAGACATCCCCCACATGGCATAAAGTGTATGTGTACCAAGTTCGACGATCCTAGCCCCAACAGTTCGGTCTGTACACCGCCTACAAGGTTTTCCTACTAAGTGATACTACAACCTTGACCTTGAAAAGTAATAAGAATCCTCCTCTCATCATAGTGACGGTGATCAAATGTATCAAGTTTCAATATCCTAGAACTTATGGTTCGGTTTTCATCCTGCTTGCAACGTTTACTTACTAAGTTATACTACGACCTTGACCTCTGACTTTCAAAAATAAAATACTTCCGTTATTTTGGCATGAGGAGTATATGTTCCACGTTTGATAGTCTTAGCCCCAATAGTTCAGTCTACATTCTGCCTACAAGGTTTACCTATTAACTGATACTACAACCTTGACCTCTGACCTTGACAAATATCTTCTTCTCATCATGCTGGTCAAATGTACAAAGTTGCAATATTCTAGAGCTTATGCTTTGGTCTGTATCCTGCCTACACAGTTTTCCTACTAAGTAATACTGCAACCTTGACCTTGAAAAACAATAGGCATCTTCCTCTCATCATAGTGATCAGATGTACCAAGTTTCAGTATCCTGGATCTTAAGGTTCGGTTTGCATCCTGCCTGCAACGTTTACCTACTAAGCGATACTACGACTTTAACCTTTGACTTCTGACCTTGAAAAACAATAGATATCTTCCTCTCATCATGGTGATCATGTAACAAAGTTGTAATATACTGGAGTTTAAAGTTCGGTTTGTATCCTGCCCACAAGGTTTTCCTAGTTAGGTTTTCCTACCAAGTGATATTACGACCTTGGCCTTTGGTCTTGACAAACAATAGACATCTTTCTCTCATAATGGTGATCAAATGTACCAAGCTGTAAAATCCTGGAGATTACGGTTTGGTCTGTATTCTGCCCACAAGGTCCGGATAGACGGACGACGACAAACCATAATGTCGATGGGGACTTTTGGTTCTCACTCCGTCCGTTTGTCTGTCCGTCCGACAGTCCTGCAAATAAGTTTTCCTTACTTTTTTCTCTGTTCTTGCAGATATTTATTTCATATTTGTTACATTACTTTACAATAAGAAGCTGAAGATCAAGATAGAATTTAGTTTTGGTCCATTGATTTTGCAAATGTATGGCCCTTGGACTTGGACAAATAACATGAAGTATCAGTTTTCCGGACTTTGTTATGTTGTGCTTGCAGATATTCATTTGATATTTGGTACATTACTTTGCTATAAGAAGTTACAGATCAAGTTTGAATTTGGTCTCGGTCCGTTGATTTTTCACTAAGTTATGGCCCTTGGACTTAGAAAAATAGCATGAATTATCAGTTTTCCGGACTTTAATTGTTGTGCTTCATTTGATATTTAGTACATCACGATGATTGCTTTGCCATAACAAGTATAGATTTTTAACAAAGCTTGTCGTCTTTAGGAACAACCTTATATATTAAATTGATATAACTATATGATATGCTTTAAGTATTTATATTTTTATTGAAGACCACATAATCTAACTTTTCTAAAATGGTAAATCCTCTATAAAATCAAGTTAAAAAAACAACCTACTAAAGGGTGTTAAAAAATTCGTTCCGTTTGTAAATTTAAAAAATTAAAAAGAAAAACGAAATATTTTTGTTTCAAATTTTTACTGGTAACACTTTAGAATTTTTTTTCATTATATCGGTAGTTATCCTTCCCTATGTGCACTCTCTCGTGTTACTATGGAGTGATGTAAACATAATGTCTATTACGTCATGAAATAGATATGCTATACAATAATTTTTCTAGTATGACCTTGAAGTAGACATGATATTTGTACTAAAAATAGAAAGCATTTTTTTCTTTTCAATCTAAAAAAAAAAAAAAAAAAAAAAAAAAAAAAAAAAAGCCTGAGAAGCAGATGTTCAATGTTTCACACAGCAAGAAACAAAGACTACTAAATAGCTGAAAATTGCCCAAATTTTATCAAGAAGAAATTTAAGGTTTGCGTGCATAAAAGACCATTTCTGTTACATGTATTTCTTGAATTATAGAAACGTTTTTGATAGTAGTTAGGAATAAGATTAAAATGTCAGTTTCATTATGTTGCAATTTTTCTTCTTTCTTCTTTAGACTTGCTTTCTCTCTCTTTTTAAGGAGGTATGCTACACCAGAGAAATTTGATGTAGATGAAAAGTGTAGGATATGTACAAAAATATTTTGAAGTTGAAAATTTTCAAATTTACTTTATTTTGTCAAAAAATACAGTTTTAGTAGAAGGTAATCTGAAAAAAATTTAAAACCCCTGCTGGACTCGAACCTGCGACCTACAGTTCAGCAGTCGGTATTTTAACCTACTGAGCTACTCGGCTAGGTATTTAAAGTAGCTCAATCCTCATGTGACTTATCAATATGAATGGTTAAAAGTGGAAAAACTGTATTGATTTCAACTCAGTATAGTTTAATTTAATTAATAACCAAAGAAAATGTATATGTTGCCACCTTTTTAAAGATGTCGGACATACAAAAAGAGAAGTATACATCTACATCACAAAATCACACATTTTTGTTAAACAGAATAATAAAAACAGATAAAAACTTATTGAAATGACAAAATTTAAATATCAAAAGTTTTAAAAAACTGCCAATTCATAAATATGTATAGATTAATTGTGGATATTAGGGAAACCAATGTATAATAGACATCCAGTAGGGGAAATTCCAGCATAGGAGTTATTGCCCTTGACAACATTATTTTAAACATAAATAATCGATTATCTATGGAAAATATAAAGTTTTTCAGTATTAATAGTTTACCAGATTTTTTATTATATCCAGTGAATAATATTCCTCAGAAAGATATGTTTCTATCATGTGCAAAGTTTAATTTATTAAGATTTTTGCAAAAACCTATGACGTCACATGAGGATCGATCAACCTTAAACGGAAAAGGAAAAGTCAAATATTGCTGATATCGATTTTGTCATCCATGTTTTTAAAGGAAGTCAGCCATTATGACGATGTAGAGTACTACCTTAAGATTGAAAATTCTGTAAAATTGTGAAGTCGTACGTAAATTAAATCATCAAGAAATTATTTCCATTGCGTTGAACCGAATGTCAACCAATGTAATAAATTAGAATTTTCACATCATACATTTTCTACCAATCACAAAGGAGAGAAAGTGCATTGTCCGAAGACTGTAAAATACTTCAAACTATATGGTACCGTCTTCCTTGGAAGACGGTAACAAGTTAAGGATAAATTGTGAAGTTTTACTGGTCTAGTCTTTGTACCTGAATAGTAGTTGACTTCCAACCATTCCTATCCTGGTTTCCCAATTTCCCCCTTTTACACTATCCCATAACCTTAGTCTCTAAATGAACTTCGAATATTGTTGCGGCCAACAACAAAAAAGTTTGCCTCCGGTAGGGGACTATGTATTGCTATGCAATACTCTCAGAATGCTTGTTAATTTTATTTTGATTGTAAAATACTTTGCCGACGCCCTTGGAATAGAGAACTTTATCATCTTTTTTTTATCATGTCAACGCCTAACGTTGAAACGGGACCTAAGTGTTTAAGGCTTTATGCGACAGACCCTTGACTTTCACTTATAATGTGGGGCGCTTGGTTAAGGAAAACTCACTACCAAACTTTTTGCGCTTCACCTACAACTGGTGACATTTTTACACGAGTTTTAATATTTGAATCATAAGCAAATACACGGGAAACATTAAGTATTTTAATGTTTTATTTTATTTACTATATGGGGATTACGTTCAGATATACACAACCTCATCCGTCATGTTATATGATCACCGTGACAGGGACCGGCAGGCGAACGGGAAGTTTCGTTTGGGAACACCAAATGTCCTTTCTGTGAACTTCTACCTCTGTCAAAATCTGCGGAATGGTAATCCAAACACAGCTGTAAGTGGGGAAACTCAAGCCAATTCTTCAACGATTCAAGGGGACATAATTTGTGTCGAGATTACCAAACTGAGGGTGAGTGTAAAAGGCTCTATTGTAAATACATTGATTGATTGTGTATTGTTTAACATCCCACTCGAGAACTTTTCGCTCATGTGGAGACGTCACAGTAACGAGTTGCCGCAAATACAACCATGTGTGTGCCGTACGTGGATGTTGTGAAAATCATCCAAAATATATCCACGATCATTAAGAAGGATTCAGGTGGACGATAGCAGACCCCCAAGATGACTGTGTGTAGCCTGTTGACTGAAACTTTTACATTGTGGAAATCCAAGCTCAAACATAAAGACGTCATAAGGGCAATACTATAGCAAGTGGTCAAAATTCATCTATTGTTAATGTTATAGGGTGTATCCCAAAACCTAATTCGTTAGATATTCGCTTAATTCATGTTATTAATTTTACCATCACATTACAAATGGATCTTTCCATCAATATTGTCGTCGGAATTCACGACTGTATCGATGTCGTCTCCTGTAAGACATTCGTCGAACTTTGATGGATGTTTTTGAATGCGTATCATGATATTTGAAGTTGCCATGAGTCATAAAATACAATGAAGTTTATTGTAATAAGTCTCCGTCGCCCGAATTTTGTTTGCGTCCGATGCTAGTGAGACAGGAAGAACTGCTTTCTTCAAGGATGACTGGTTCTATATTTGCTGGACCTTGGACTTCCCAGAGTATGAGAATGCACAGACTGTTGGAAGACCTGATCACCAAAGACTACGAAGATACTGTCAATGAGAAACTTCAGGATATTTTTTATTTCAACTGTAGAGTGCTTATGCGTGGAATCAAAGTGGTGTGTGGGTATTCGGGTTAGAATAGGCCCTCCGTACCCCTTACATATCGTAAGAGGCGATTAAATGGGGCGGTCCTTCGGATGAGACCGCAAAACACGAGGTCCCGTGTCGCAGCAGGTGTGGTACGATAAAGACTCTCTGCTCAAAGGCCGTAAGCGCCGAGCATAAAAGATTGAATTCTTAGACTCAAGACTATTTCTATTACGTCACCATTACTATTCATGGTGTCGCTACAACTGGTCATTTGTATTATAATTCAAACAGGAAGATAGAGGCGTGTGTTTCCTCGGTTATTGTAATAGGGAAGGCGGATAATTCTGCCACTTGTTTCTATGCATAACGATAATTTATCAGGTACTGTGTGTGCCTGAATTTTAAAAATCCAATCTATAACCATCATCTCCCATAATGGCTTTTAATTAATTGTAAATACTATTTTAAAATAAATTTTCACGACCGAATTTTAAATAATAAAATGAAATGTCGACCGGGATTGTGTCGAGAACGTTTGCAGTCGCCACTATGTTTATTTTTCCGAGTCTCCATTGTTCGTATGACGCAACTGCTGGACGGAGCTTATGCTGTAGCTATGGAGCGGTGTATTTTGGAATTGAATTCCTCTGAACTCCAGTAACACATAATTATACGAAATATGCAGTGTTTTAAAATTCAAAATATTACGTAATGTATAGAGATTCATGAATTAGCTAGTTTGGTTCTCTGATATGGTAATTTACTACTGCCGTTTCGCATTCTATATATGACTGTACGAACAAATCTTCAATTACATGTATATACTGTTTCCCCCTGATTTCATTTAACGCATCAAACATATAACGCAGTAATGCGATGACATCTTCTGTGTTGGACATGCTTTTGCTCCTAGAGGTCAGTAGCAACGTTTCATAGATCACCTTACTTCAGAAACATATACGCGAGTATTGAAATGATCGTTGAATAGTAATTCTAAGGAAATTGTCTGTAGCTTTTAGAAAAAAATTCTAAAATGAATGATATTTAAAGAACTTCGATTTCTCATTGTCACACTAGATAAAGGTGTACGTGCAATCGATCTTATTTCCACTCGATTGAATGTTTCTGTCTAGTGAATCATTCAATTTAAAACACTCCATATTATTTTCTTTTGTTTTCTTTTAGATTTAATATAAAGACTCAATGTCCATATATGACACATATTTGAAATTGATCTTTACAGATATAGCGGTGAATGTGACTCTAAAATGCCTCAACTTGAAGACGTCTTACTGAACACTGAGGCAATGACAGAACATGTTCACTGATTGAAGGACAGAGTTGGACATTTGGTTGATCAGGTAACGCTTTTTCCTTCGTTCTTTTTTTATCATTATTCATGATATACCAGAGAAAATATAACTTGATGATATGTATTGATTTTCGGCCGTATTATCTATATACAGTACTGATTATTATGTGTGTCCAGGGGTCCATGTTTTCCCTACTCCTAATTTTGTGTTCTTTGTAAGAGTTATAACATTGATCCTAACGATATGATTAGTACTTAACATTCATTTGATATATTGGCGTGAATGCATTGTTTATGTACAGTGTATGGTATATTTGTGCTGTCAGATATTATCCATATACTCCAGATAAAAAGGTGAAGACAATCAACAGCGATCAATCTCATAACTCCTATAAGTTAAGATTTGGGCAAAGTTAGACACGTGGAACCGGTTGTATCAATAAAAATGTGACATTAAAGCCTCCTTAAATTCAAAATTTTCAATGTGACATTAAGTTCCGTTGTATCATTGTTTTAATGAACGGTTCCGCACATTAAATTCATCAACTTTAATGTAGGTTTGAGGATTACATTAACATTAATTGTTCATTAGCTCCCCCACCCCACCCCCCCCCAAACAATATTTGGGAACAATTATTTATAAGCGGTTTAGATCATATGTGTTCTTTAAATTCACCCATCCACATGCAATTTAGTATTTAAAAATTGAGGACTGTGTAAAAAGGGGAGGGGGTTGCAAAGTAAAAAAAAAATGAATTGTTCTAGTGAAGAAATCTACACGAATCAAAGTTTCCCCCATCCCCTTCAAAACCAAGCTACATGTATGTTATCGCAAGTTTTATTAAAGTTCTTTGTGAAACGATTGGGGTGGACCCAAGTAATACAAACCGTTTCACAATCGTCGGTAACTCATACATCTCAAGATATTAATTGGCCGTCTGGCGAGGATCTTAACACAAAGAAGGCTTTTTTTCAAAGTAGCTGGTTTTCCGCGAGGGATAGGCTGTATCTGATCTACAGACGGAACACTGTTAGGATCAAAGAACTATCTGAAAACAGAGAATGAGCCTGTATTTGCTAACAGAAAAGGCTATCATTGTATCAATGTTCAAACAATTTGTGGTCACATTGGCAATAATAAAAATTGATGTAAAGTAACGCGAGAAAATTGTCTGTGAAGAGAGGAAATAAAACAAATGCATGTACGGTACGCTATAGATAAGTTTGAAGGACTATTTTGATTATTTGAGATTGATCACTGTTCTTTATCTTTGCCTTTCAATATTCACGTAAATGTATTCTTTGCAATGAATGAAAAAATGGAAGCGCTTTTCAAAATTTATGCTTTCAAAAACGTAAATAATTGAAAGAAATGTAAAAGGAAATATTTCATGGTAAAAAGCTAGTTTTGATGAAAGTTTTTAGAACATTAATGATATTCTTAATCAGTTTGAAATTTAATTATTTAGGCTAGCATGCTTATCTGAAGTGTGTAGCCTTTTTAGAAAGATGACACAAGACAATCAGATAATGCGACAATAAAGATCTACAAGACTCGGGTCTTTTTAAACAAACGTCAGAATCTGATGGGAATGGTACATTGTATAAAAACATAAGTAAACAACGATATATCGCCGAAATTCTTTATAACCCATAAATTCGTCTACTGGCGAAATTTCCCCCTCGATTTCTGGGTTATAATTTATTTCGTCATCAGACCTTTCATCAAAACCTGTGTTGTAGTCACTAAGGATGCACGTAAACAAAATACAGCCGACAATGTAATAGACAGGACGTAAACATTACGTTGCATTATGGGATTGGTACTAAAGGTTAATATTGGTTTAATGAGAGTTTCGATATTTAATGTCATATTAACTAATGTGAATTTGATAAAGGTTTTATACAATGATATTTAGTGAACTCATTAACTAATGCCACATTAATGATTTAATAACTTGTTGGGGTTAAAGTCACATTAAATCTAATGACTCGTTGAAACAACCGTGACCTGGATATACTGTAAATCTGGATAGTTCGGCGTCGATTTCTGCGAATTTGAGTAAAAGGCCTATATATTTATTTTTGTGTTTCTTATTTTTGCGAATTTATGTAAAAACATTAAAAAACGTGTGAAACATTATTTTTGAGAAAAATATTTTTGCGAATCCAACTGACTTGCAAAAACGCTAAAAATTAATCGACAGCAAAAATAACCAGATTTATGGTACCGTAGGAGGAATGAAGTGCCTAGGAGGAGTAAGCATCTTCTTTCGACCGGTCATATCCGCCGTGAGCCCTACATTTTGATCAGGTGAATATAAACTTTATGAACATTATGATATTCAAATTGTAAATGGGATACGTAAATCCTCGGCGCTTGATCCCAGGGGTCCAGGTTTGCTCTACTCTTAATTTTGTATCCCTCTGGTGTGTCCAGGGGTCCGTGTTTGCCGAACTATCTATTTTGTATTGCTTGTAGGAGATATGAGATTGATCACTATTCGTTATCTTTGCCTTTCATGCCATACAAGGGCTAAATATGAAAAAGAATTGACACCTTTTCAGAAAGGACTGAAAATATAAGAGGAATACTAAATAGAGAGGTGGGCAAACACGGACCCCTGGATGTACAAGAAGAGGTGGAATCAAGTGCCCAGGAGGAGCAACAATCCCATGTCCACCGGTCACACCCGCCGTCAGCCCTTTATCTTGATCAGGTAAATCTACTCTTCTGTGTATAGTCAGATAGAAGTGATAAAAGAATTAAGTAATTAAAAGAATTGCCCAACTATTTATTTTGTATTCCTTATAGGAATTATGATATTGATCACCGTTCGTTATCTTCACCTTTCATAGATAATATGAAGAATAAGTTTTGGTTCCCGCTGACAAAACTTGTAACAACATGGTCTTTGTTGGTAAGGCTCATTATATCAACTGTATTTTAAATGAACTCGGCATAAATACCACATTTGGTAATCGTACTTATACTAAAACTGCCCTTATAAAAGATGGAATTCTTCAAAATCATGCTTCAATTTTAACACATTCCATATATCAGTCAATGGGATGAATGAATATGAATTGCCGTACCTATACTGGATTCCTAAACTTCACAAAACCCTTAGAAACAAGGATACATTGCTAGATCCAGTAAATTTTCCAACAAGCCTCTATCTTTGTTCCTCATACAAATATTAACAGCTGTGAAGGAGAAACTTTAAACGTATTGTGCCACATCATAGGCTCACGGCGGGTGTGATCGTTTGATGGGAGATGCTTATTCCTCCAGGGTTCTGTGTATGCCCAACTCTCTATTTTGTATTCCTTATAGGAGTTGAGATTGATCACTGTTCGTTATCTTCACCTTTCATGCAAGAAGTGGTGTTAATCAAATGTGGATTCTTGTTGATATAAAAAAAATACGCTGGCGTTCCACATTGACAATATCTTCGTTGTCTTTCGTGATCTGGTCTTTCAACAGTCTTTCGGAATTCGCATGGGCACGAATTGTACTCCTTTGTTAGTTGACAGTTTTTTTTCATATATATATATATATATATATATATATATATATATATATATTCTTATGAGGCAGAATTTATTCATAAGCTTCTACTTGAGAAGAAAGAAAAATCTCTTGCTATGGCGTTCAACTCGACATTTAGATAGACCGACGATGTTTTATATATAACAATGATTAACTAAATTCATATTTCTTTTCATTCAGGTGTAAACTATCCCAGAATGCAATGATCATATATTGAAAATCACAAATTGAAACTTGGCCTAAGCTATAACGCTATGCAATTTTAACAATTAAAGAATAAGTGTCATGGATACATAACATGTAATGATGCGATAACCTATGGATAGCCATAAAAGTTTATTTTCAACTAGATCCTTAGACCGGTAATTACATAATGAATATGATGGGGAAAAAAACAAGTAAAAAATAACCAATGGGATGGATAAATATGAGTTACCATACCTATACTGGATTCCTAAATTTCACCAAAACTTTAACAAAGATACATTGCTGGATCCAGTAAATGTTTTACGAAACCCCTATCTTTGCTCCTCACGAAAATATTATCAGCTGCGAAGGAGAAACTTCAAACGTACTGTGCCACAATACATATCAAATTTAGATTCTAAAAAAATTAACTAAACCTTTCTCAAATCAACAACATTAAAGTATATTACTTTTAAACACTTTACACAATGATTCCTCTAAAATTAAAGACTAGATTTTTAAAATCATAGAAATTTGCTTCTTCAACAATAATAAAAACTGAAAATATTCCTATCTAGTGATCAGCCATCCAAAAAATCAGTTTGTTAAACACCACTCTGATTCCACGCACATGTACTCTGAAGTTGAAATACGAAATATGCTGGAGTTCCTCATTGACAACATGTTCGTAGGCTTTGCTGATAAGGTTTTTCAATAGTATGTTGGAATTCCAATGGGCACGAAATTTGCTGATTTGTTAGCTGACCTGTTTTATGTTCTTATGAAGCAGAATTTATTCAACAAGACTTTGTCAAACAAGTTGATGTTAGAAGCCTTTCAATAGCCTTGTCCTTTACAAGTAATTAAAATGCAAATTTGAATGTTTTATCAGTGTTTTTATTTTCTATTTGCACGATTATTAATATTTTCTTGATGCATTTTTTAAAAATGGTAACCCAGATTTGACGCTTTTGGAACTGTATCGGTACGTCGCATGATGGCGACGTTCTACATGTTAATGATTATAGCTACCAAACCCAGATTTACTATGTCACATTTCATTGGGTCAAATGATGTCTGACGTGTTTCATATCGATTATTAAGCCGTTCTTCGCACACTGATTTTGACTGCGGATAACTCCGTTTACCTGATACCTGATCAGGATATAGGGCTCACGGCGGGTGTAACCGGTCAACAGGGGATGCTTACTCCTCTTAGGCACCTGATCCCACCTCTGGTGTGTCGAGGGGTCTGTGTTTGACCCTATGATAGGTTGTATTGACGAGCTAGATCGTTATAACGACCATATAATTTGTGAAATGCTGACTTCAATCGAGACTGTTGAAACCCCTGTACCATCAACTTGTTTGTTAGTAGCTTGCCTCGATTCAAAAACTGACTATATGCAGAACAAGCTTTTGCGTATCGAATCAGTTGACAGATATAAACACAATATGCAGGTGATAATGGAATATTGCTACATAAATATGGGAAGTTGATGATGGAGAAGCTGAAATCATCCCGTTTGTCATAAAGTTGAGTTGTCGGCTTGCCGTTAATGCCTACTTTCAATAAAATATCTAAGTATGAAGCTGAAGTGGACGAATCTGTGGTGTCTTTTATTTTGAGCTCACAGAGATATATCGAATCGACATATGAATGAAAGTTATTATTGTTAATAAACAAAACGTCGTCAATATATCTAAATGTCGAATTGAATGCCACAGCAAGATATTTTTTCTTCTCGCGTAGAGGTTTTTGAATGAATTCTGCTTCATATGAATATAGAAACAGGTCAGCTAACAAAGGAGCACAATTCGTGTCCATGGGAATTCCAATAGCCTGTTGGAAAACCTGATCACCAAAGACCACGAAGATATTGTCAATGAGGAACTCCAGCATATTTTTTATTTCAACTTCAGAGTACTTGTGCGTGGAATCAGAGTGGTGTTTAACAAAGTAAGTTTTTGGATAACTGATCACTAGATATGAATATTTCCGGTTTCCATTACAAATGCTTAACAAAATTCTAATTTGTGCTTATTTTAAGAGTATGGTACTTTTTGTATACTTCAAGAACTATATTTCTTCATAAAATCCTTTTCGAAATTAACTACAAACAATGCATGTGTAGTTACAAGTTATCGGATGAATATTTTTACTGTACATATAGAGTAGATGATTTTCATTTTTCAGAATATATTTTGACTATGAAACATGAAATCTTATTCCTCCATGAATTCCATTTTGTATCGCATAGATGCAAGATGAAGATAACGAACAGTGATCAATCTCATAACTCTTATAAGCAATAAAAAATAGATAGTTGGGCAAACACGGATCCCTGGACACACCAGGGGTGGGATCAGGTGCCGAGGAGGAGTAAGCATCCCCTGTTGACCAGTCACACCCGCCGTGAGCCCTATATCCTGATCGGGTAAAAGATAAAAGAAAACTAATCAGAAATCGGCAATTTTACCCCTTATTTGGATAGCAGTATAATGATGTTCTCTTTCATTATCCGATGGGGGATGATTTGTAAAATTCGTGAATTTAAAAAGAATTATTTGAAAAAATCGTAGTAAATCGGCGGACAGCCATCTTGAATTGGACACTTATTAAACCTGATTCGGTGCCAAGGAGTAAACCTTTATTGTTGACCGGTTACACCCGCCGCAATCTATTTATCCTGGATGTGGATAACGTAAAGACAGCGTGACTGTGACATTGTTTAAAATAAGACCATTTTGCTTTACAGCGCCAGCACACTCGGCGCCTCAAGCAAATTATTGATGATCTTTATAAGGATGTTGATTATAACAGTGCGACATTTAACTCTGGACAAGACAAAAGTCCGGAGTTTCGCCAACCCTTTTATTAAGGATACAAATAAACCCTTTACAAAAAAAGATGGGATTTTATGTTCACAAGACATGCACCAACATTTACACTTGTAACTATTGTAGTTTTTAAGATATTTCACCTGAAATCAAAAAATCCCATGGGATTTTGGAGGGATTTTTAATCCCACTTGGGGGATTTTCACTCCCACCAAAAATCCTGTGGGAGAAAAAATATAATTTCTCCCATAGGATTTTAACTCCCATATTTAAACTTATTATGGGATACAATGTCCCATAGGAGGAAATGTCCCATAATGAACATGAAATGGCAGTAAATATCCTATTTGAGCATGAATGGGAATAGATATCCCAAATAAAGCACAGGATGGGATTTTTATTCCATGAATATAACAATAAAACAGAAAATTGTATCTTAAAAAGTGTTGTTTGTCATGATTCTTAAAATATACTTAAAAGCCAAGGCATGACATTAATTTTTAAATATATATAGTAATTATAAACTCTTATGTGTCGGCCTATGTGTTTGTGAATAAATGTCTAAAAAACATGAGAGATAATAAAGGATATTAGAGCTCTGCATTACTAAACTTTTCCCCATGCAATTTTAATTGTATACATATAACCTTGCACAAAAATCTCCATATAAAATTGGACGGGACTATATTATTGCAACAAGCAGACAAGAACACTATGAAATACTCATTCACACACGGGCACTGTAAGTTAATGTAAATATATAGTATGTGCATGTATAAATATATATACATGCACATACTACATGTATCTATTTACATCAACTTCCATTGCCCGTGCATTCACATGCAGTTGCTCACATTCACTATTCACAACCCTTCATATGTCGTCAGGTGTTAAAATATGTTCACAGGAACCGGTAATTTGTCAGTGTATTAATAATAGTGTGGGTATATCATATACCGTACCATCCCCTAATCAGCTGCTATTGGGGGAGGGGGGGGGGGGGCTACAAGGGCCGATACTTCACTCAAAACTTCGTTTCAAAATAGTTCTTAAAATTATCGTCACCCACCATCCTTGTGGTTTTATAAAGGGTAGCAGTATTATTACTACATATTAAATTACCAGTTCCTGTGATATGTTGTTGAATTACGGAATAGGCCTAACTTACAACTTGTTTACATATTCTAAAATTAGTGTTAAGTGCTTACGGTGAAAGATGAACTCTGCTAGGTGATGCTAAGTTGTTTAGTGAACCGAATCAGACATCTCAAATAAGATTCTCGATTATTTAACAACACAAGAATCGTTTTACAAAATGCATGCTTCGGTCCATCTTTCCCTCCCTTCTACAATCGTATTCATTCTCAAGTCAAAGTACTTTCTCCGATTGCTACCATTACCTTAAGCGTCGAAAAGACTTTGACAGGCGTGTCAGAATAAACGGTCTCGACTCTAGGGAAGTTCGGCTCTAAGTGTTCTAAACATCTCGAGCGATTTTATAGTGATAAACTTCTATGATTTTCGACATTTGTGTATCAATGTTTTATGAATATTGTAGACTTTTTTACTTATAAAGCAAAGCAATGTTATCGCAAATTTTTAGGTCTACTTACAAATGTATTAACCCCGAGATCCGCCACTAATTATTTACACAAGTTGTGTGGTTACAACAGTCTTCACTTATCATTTTAATTTCATTGGATGATAAAATAGATGACGTTAATATTTTGAATACCTTGTATACGCAAAAGAATTTAACTATACGATGTTTATTTTTCAAATTATAACTTCAGTGGCGAATGGGCGGATCCCCCGTCCCATTCCCATCCCTCACGCATAATACTAATTATTTCCCCAGCCACTTAATGACCAGATATACACGACTATTGAATGTAAAGCACTTTTCAGTCATTGTGTACTCCCAATTAATTAACAATCTACCCTCGTAAATCATAATCGTTACGCTTCGTTGGACATGAAACCTTAAATCAATCCATTGACACTACTTAGTCAACGATTTTGTATTGTGATACATTTCTATGATTTCGGACATTTATATATCAGGATTATCTGATTTATTTATCAGTGTTCAAAAAGCAAAGTACATGTACCGTTACAACGATTTTATACCTACTTCTTATAATACCCCCCTGGATCCGCCACTAGCTAAATTAATTCTGGTGATGCCTATAACAGCGGTACGTACATGTACTCACCTATCATTCTAACTTATTGAAAGTTAAAATAAATGTAGATATAATGTAAACATTTTGAATACTATATATATATATATATATATCATATGATGAAGGCATGCCTTCATCATATGATGTTTATTAACTTTAGTGGTGGATAACCGAGAACGACATCCCACCCCTACTTCGCACAATTCAATTTCTAATATTGACAAGCGGCCCATTTTGACCAGATAGACATTACCCTTGAACGTAAAACACTGGTCAGTCATTGTGTATTTCTAATAAACAAACTTCATCATTGAATACAGACCGTTATGTTGCCACTGACACTACTTAGTCGTGAGTTGATTTTGTAGGTGATAGATTCCTATGATCTTTACTCGTATGTTTCATTGCTTATTTGGAGTTTTTATTTGTTTGGTTTTTCCCCCTTCTTCTTCTTCTTCTTCAAGAACAAAGTATTGATATTGCAGTTTAACCCCCTGGAACCGCCAGTTATTAGGTAGACGTATTGTGTTGATCTACTAATTAGGTAAATGAAGTCAATGGATATCTGCGGTAATATTTAGCGTTATTCACTTAATATTAGCTTCCTAACTATATTGAAAGTTGAAATAAACAACGTTAACATTTCGAATACTTTAAATATCTAGGATACATAATCATACGAGGATTATTTTTTAATATTTTGAAATTAGAAAAACAACTTTAGAGGCGGAGGAGCGGAAGCCATCCCTCTTCCTGCAGGATTTATGGTCCAAAATTGACAAAAGGCTCGTTTTGACCAGATAGAAATGGCACTTTCAAACGGAAAAATTGGTCAGTCATTGTGTACTTCCAATTAAAAAAACTACTCCCATTGTAACTCTACTTAGTCCCTGGTATTCTACAATGTACAATTTGAATATTTCATATCTGTATGGTATAAACAGTCACACGATGTTTAGTTCGGAAATAAAAAAAAAATGTAGTGGGGACACTGGTCAGTCATTGTGTATTCCCAATTAACAAACTACCCTTTTAAATCCTACTCGTTACGGTTCGTCAGACATGACAACATATCCGAACTAGTCTTGTATGTATGGATGTACTTGTTTATTGTAATTAAGGTCTGCTTCGCAATGAAAACCTGTTATCATTGACAATTAATTGTTATTCCACTTAGTCATCGATTTTTTATGTGATACATTTCTATGATCACGGACATTTATATATATATCAGGGTTGTCTTGTCAGGGTTTATTTATCATTATTCCAAAAGCAAAGTACTGTTATCACGATTTTATGTCTACTTCTTACCCCTCTGGATCCGCCACTAGCTAGATAATTTTGGTGATGCCTATAACAGCGGTACTCATCTATCATTGTAACATTATTGGAAGTTAAAATACAAGTAGATATAATGTTAACATTTTGAATACTTTACATATATACATGTTAAGGAATTCATCATATGATGTTTATTAACTTTAGTGGTGGATGACTGAGAGCGAACATCCCCCTCTCCCTCGCACAATTGACAAGTGGCCCATTTTTACCCTTGAACGTAAAGCACTGGTCAGTCATTGTGTAATTCCAATTAACGAACTTCACCATTGAGTCCTGACCGTTACGCTTCGTCAGACACTAACCCACTAATACTACCTAGATACTGATCTTGTACGTGATAAATTCCTGTGATCTTTACTAGTATGTTTCATTGTTTATTTGGAGTTTCTATTTGTTTGGGTTTTCTATTTTCTTCTTCTTCAAAAGTAAAGTATTCATATTGCAATTTAACCCCCTGGATCCGCCACTTTTTTAAGTAAATGTATAAATATAATTGTGTTGATCTATAATAATTAGGTAAATGAAGTCAATGGATATCTGCGGTAATATTCAGCGTTATTCACTTAGCTTCCTAACTATATTGGAAGTTGAAATAGACAACGTTAACATTTTGAATAATTTAAATATTTAGAATAGATAATCGTGTTTATTTTTGAATATTTTGAAATTAAAAAAAAAAAACTTTAGCGGCGGAGGAGCAGAAGCCACCCCTCCTCCTGCAGGATTTATTGTCCAAAATTGACAAAAGGCTCGTTTTGACCAGATAGAAATGGCACTTGAACGGAAAATACTGATCAATCACTCTACTTAGTCCCTGATATTCTATACAATGTACAATTTCAATACTATATGTACAGGAAATAATCACACGGATATAAAAAAAAATATAGTGGCCCAACTGGTCAGTCATTGTGTATTCTCAATTAACAAACTATCCTTTTAAATCCTAGTCGTTACGCTTCGTTAGACACGACAACATAACAGATTGACCCTAACCGAACAAGTCTTGTAATTAAGGTCTTCTGCTCCCAAATGGAAACCTGAATAAGTTATCATTAAGGTCTTCCGTTTCCAACGGAAGATTCCGTTGTTCTTGACACTACTTAAATAATAATAATAAAATTTAAAAAAATAGTGGTCCCACTAGTCAGTCATTTTGTATTCCCAATTAACAAACTACCCTATTAAATTCTACACGTTACGCTTCGTCAGATACGAGATCATAAGTCATTGACCCTAACCTATCTAGTCTAGTATATATGGGTTTTTTGATTACTGTAATTCAGGTCCTCCGCTTCCAACTGAAGACCTCATTGTTATCTCTGTTATCATTATGGTCTTCCGCTTCCAAAGAAAGATTTCGTTGTTATTTTTGACACTACCTAGAGACATAATCTCGAACATTTATGTATTGATGATTTGTTGTTTGTTGTAATTTTTGGTGGAAGCTTTACTGGAGTTGAAATAGTTACGGTTGATATTGGAAATAGATTTTACAATGAAGAACTAATACTGTCTTCATTACTAGGAAAACTTTAGTAGCGGACTGATCAAAGCACCCACCCTTTCCCCAACCCCTCGACCAGCCATCACGTATAGTTCATTTTCCAAAATATATAGATGCAACACTTGATCGTAAAATAGTGATCAATCAATGCATATTCCTAATCAACAAAATACCTTTAAAAGTGCGACATTTAACTCTGGACACGATAAAAGTGCGGAGTTTTTTGTCTATGACAACCACATATTTTCTTCAATAAAAACACTGAAATTTCACTCTGTCATTAAATGTACGTATACGACGCGATCTAATCAAGCCGGCATAGAGGCGCCCCATGCGAAAATTACCCTTATCAAATGTTACATACTTCGGATTTTTATTGAGCTTAATCCTAAATATTGCACATCTAGATAATTTTCCAAAAATATATGAAACTTTTTACTTGTATCAAAATTCTTTCTGTTTTATATCTTCTAAATTTTACCATAGAGTTAACTAACAGTCTCACTTGCGGAATTAAGGGGTGTGGAGATCGCACCCCCCCCCCCCCCCCCATGTAATATGTATATCAGATATGTTTTATCCCGTGGGGATCCGGTGTTGTATCATAGACCCCCCCCCCCCCCGGAAAAACGGGCCCGGAATTGCGCCCCAGCATATAATTTCCTCCTATGTACAAAGTCAGTAAAGAGTCTCCCCTTTGGCGGAAAAATCACCCTGGTATATATAGAACACCCCCCCCCCCCCCTGTTTCCGGATTTCATTTGTTATAATAGTTTAAGGAAATAGATATGCGCTCATTAATATTACGATATTCATAAAACAAACGAATATTTTTTGTTGTTGACATGATGAAGTTGGATTTACATTCTGAAAACTTTGAAATGCATATTGTAAATACAATATGCTTACCAAAAGACTTTAACGATGGTCAATATAAGTAGGATTTTTCGTAAAAAATCGACTATAAGATGTATAATTAAAATATTTGAAAAGTAAAATAGATGAACTGTATAAATAAAAGTTATTAAATTTTCTCGTTTATTTAAATTAAAAAAATCATTTAAGTTCTTCCCAACTTTACTAATTCAAATGTTAGATACTAGTAAATAACGATAAAGACTTTTAAGATGTCTGAATGAATTTTGATATACCATTACACGATTTGAGCAATTTCCTTTTTATAAAAAATCATAAGATGATGATTGTTCACGATACACACACACAAAAATAATCAGAAGAATTACGGGGTCTAAATAAGCAAGAGAATTCTAGTAATAGAAATGGAAACAGATACATAGCTAAAATGTAAGAATGGGGGTGTACTGTCATTTAGGGGGAATTTCTATATTGGGACGGTTTTTCCAAGGGGGGTTGGGTTGGACCCGGGTTAATTCTTCGTAAGGGGAAATTCTATTCCAGGCCCATCTTTCCGGGGGGAATGTCTATCCCGGGCCCGTTTTTCCGGAGGGAAAGTCTATGCGGGGGAGAATCTTATGCTTTACAACACCGGGTAGAATAGGTCCTCAGTACTCGTTGCCTGTCGTAAGAGACGACCCAATGGGACAGTCCTTCGGATGAGAACGCAAAAACCGAGGCCCACTGTCTCAACTTCTGTGGCACGATAAATTCCCTCCATGCTCAAAGGCCGTAAGCACCGAGCATAGGCCTATGTTTTCAGCCCTTCACCGGTAATGGTGACGTCTTCATATGAGTGAAAAATTCTCGAGAGGAAACTTAAACAATATCCTATCAATCAAATCTGAGTCTGTTTTCATATCCATGTAACGTGTGTCTCTAGTACTTAATACATTCTAAGGAACTAAAGATCATGCACCCAATGTTGGGAATGAACTAAGTAAACTTAATTTGTACACTTTTAATGCGATATAGTTTTATACTTTTTTTTCATTAATGTATATTAAATATGCGCATGCCAAATATACAGCTTTTAAGAATAAAGATATGCAATCAAAATACTTTAGAGAGTACTGGTGCTAGTTTTTGCAATAAAAAGAAGAGAGAGAAAAGCGGGAGCTTTCATAGGCATTGTCCCCTGGAACCACCCAGGACTTTGTCCTGGACTTACTGAGGTCTAAAGGCGGTCTTTAGACCCACCCACCCAGCAATTTCTCCGGGCCCCAAACTGAAATATTGCACCCGCCTCTGAATACAATACATAATTCATGGTTATCTTGCTTTAAAATCAACAAATGTAAATTCATGTAATACTACACAATTGTCTATTACTTGAATGTGGCCATTTGCATGGATCTTGAGAGATAATTCAATTATCCCCTAGATTATAACGCGAGAGTCTGAAGGATAGAGCCAGTCAGACAGCAGAAAGGCATGCGCATGTGCACGCGTGTAGATTCTTCTTTTCCAATATAATTTCATACTAGAGCATTACACACCCGTTTTTATTTGTCAAACTGCGTTTTGGAAATCTTCAATTCAAAATACCCAGTCTAAGCTTCGATGATTCTGGCTGTATGAACTTCGTAATATTAGGGGTGGGTCCAGGAAATGCGGTTACAGGGAGGGGGCGCCACTTTATGAGGCAGGGGGTCTGGGGGCCGCCTTGAGGCCCACAGTGGATCCAGAGCAAAGCGCTGGTGGAGTTCAGGGGGGCGAAGCCCCTGGAAGCTCCGGGATTTTACAGGGCTTGAAATATGTCTTCTATTTAGTCATTTGTGAAATTAATAAAATGACTCAAATTTTATGGGTTTTAGAACAAAATTAAGTTCTCCCAATAAAGTAATGCAAGAAATCAAAAGATTTTGTCATTTATTTCTCCGGGAGTGGAAGAAATTATTGCTTCTTTTATCGTTTAGTATATTTTTCTAAACAAGATACCGCGATTTACCTTAAATTTGAAAATTTTAGGGGGGGGGGGGTTGCACTGAATATAGGTGTATGGAAATGTATAGATCTATGTACGTGCATTTTAATAACCAATTGGGACTTCACTTCAGAGTAACACAAACTAGGACTAAAGCATGCAATTCCTAACACTAAAAGCTGGTCTGAATCCCCCCCCACTCGCTTATATACCCTACAAAATTTACCTGCAATATTACATAGTATTTACTAATGTCAATTATTATAAGTTCTTTTCATTAAAAACATGGAATTTACAAATGGATGAAAAATACAAATTTCACTACATAGACTTAGGTGTACAAGTGGTTTTCGTCAAGTTTCCGCGCTCATTTTTCATCTTGATAGCTTTCTCCCTGCAAAAACTTGGTGTGTCCTGCTGAAACTTGATATATCTACGTTGTTTTCAAGTAGTTTCCGCAACGACAATTTGCTGAAAGCTGATCAAGTTTGCGCAAATTTCGGTTTGCAGAAACTGTTCTGTTTTAGTATGCACATTGCTATACTGATAGTCTACCGCAAAGTTTTGATAAGTTTCCGCAATATTTTAGTTCTGTATCAGTTTGTACAATATGGTGTATACCAATTTTCAGCTTTGTGGAAACTTACTGAGACTTTATCATCGCCATGTAATTATAATAGGATGTTTGTGTTGCAATCAATATATAGAATTTTTAAAAAGATAACTGAAAACACTCGGACTAAATGCAAAGACAGCCTGTTACATGTATATTATAATTTGCGGAATGTGTTTTTCCCCTTTCGTTGTTAGTCTCACCCCCTCCCTTTGGAGGGATGGTGGTGGTGGTGGTGTCCATTTGTACTAATGAAGTATCACCTATAAGGTGTCAGTATATTCTGGTAGATTATTGCAATATACATCAGTGGCGGATTTAGAGGGGGCGTAGGCGGAGAAATAAATGACAAAATCTTTTAATTTTTTTAATTACTTTATTGGGAGAACTTAATATTTTCCCCCTAAAAAACCTTAAAATTTGGGTCATTTTATTAATTTCACCTTATTAAATTGATAGAAAATACATGTAGTACAAATGACTAAATAGGAGAAATATTTCAAGCCCCATAAAATTTGTAAAACCCAGGAGTTTCCGGGGGCTTCGCCCCCTGGGCCCCAACCAGGGCTTCGCCATGGACCCACTGCCTCATAAAGTGGCGCCCCGTAACCACAATTCCTGGATCCGCCCCTGTACATGTAGATATGAGGAGATACTGTCTGTATAAGTTGATAGCTCATCAAACGCACCTCCTGCGATGTGAAAGTGAAAATAGCTGCAATCCTCGCCGGCGGAATTATGGTAAGGTTCAATTTCAGCAACTATTTGCGATAATGTGCTCCACGAAGATTTCCTTAAAGATTACAATTATTCTAAATGAACCCTGTGCTTCCTAATCCCCGTAATGTAGTTCTTGTTCATCAGTGGCGGATCGAGAGGGTTGTAGTCACTCCACTTTACTTCCATAGTTTTAAACAAAACTGGTCATTTTACCAGTTTGCGATATTCACCCCTCTTTGGGGCCGGGGCGGAATAGGCACAAACTTGGGTCGCAATCCGCTCATCCTTTAAACAATTCCTGGATGCGCCCTTGCCCACAGGCACCTTAAATATGGATATTACTACCCCCCCCCCTCAACTTTTTTTCATATTTTTTTTTATGGGAATAATTTCTCTGAAGTGTATGAATTCGTAGTCTATTTCATCCCTCTTCGATTCATGTAATCGTTTCACGTTTTTTTTTTTGTAAGCTTTAGAGATTGTCCTTCTACCGGTATAGAGATTGGCCTTCTACCGGTATAATAAAATTCATTTTATTATATACCAGTAGAAGGCCAATCTCTAAATACATGTATCCATACTTCCGGTGCCTGTGCCCTTGCCCGTGGAGAACAATACGTAAAGTGCACTTGTAAATATATTACCATTTTGTCTGTAATGATATTTCAGGGCCGTAAATTAACCTTCAATTTGGAGGAGGCAGGAAATTAGGCGGGGGTCTGGGGGCCGCCGAGGCCCCCAGACGCTGAGCACATTTTGTGCACACTGAACACGTTTCGTGCAAAATCCTTGATTCTAGGGCCTTCTAAGATGTTACTTGACTAACTCATTCTAAAAGAAAGATTTGGAATGCTTTTTAAGGGAGGTATCATGTTCTTAGTTATTGGAAACAACATAAATTCTAATGAACTTTAAATTTTAATTTTTTTTGGCTCAAAAGTTGGAGGAGGCAGCTGCCTCCTCCGCCTCCATGTAATTTACGGCCCAGTATTTACGGGTGTATTCAATACCACCTCCTAATAAAAACACGGGGGTGGGGGGGGGGTGGTATCGTATAGACTCTCATTATTATCATTACAAACAAAATTACCGGTTCCTGTGATTAGACAAATATTGATTTATATTCACAAAATAAAAATTAAATCAAAATCGGAACCAGGAAAGCTTAATTGATTCCCAACTACATGGAAATGGACATAAGATTTTAATAGTGATATTGTTTAGCTACAGTTCATAATGCATAAGATATAATTGCAAAAGTCTATCTGTTAGTTGGATAATATCTTGTATACAATATAAGAATTTCATAAGTTAACATCAGGGACCTATATACTAACTAGTATATAGGTCCCTGTTAACATCAACACTGTTCCAAGTATCTGATTTAAATCATTACTTCTTTTTACTGGCTAACAATTTATATTTCTATTAATTTGTCTTGAAAATGAAAAATCCATCGTACCACTGGACTTGTTTATAAAATGAAATTGATCCAACTTCGCCCCAAAATCACAGATTAAACAGTGGCGGATCTAGACCTCACTGTGTGTGTGTGGAAGGGGGGGGGGGCTTTTTTGGTCAAGCAAAGGAGATATGGTTTTGGTATTAAATGTTAATGAAAATTGAAACATCCATACTTCTTCATTATACTAGCCCGAATATTTAGAAATAATTGTCAAAGTGCACAAATGATCTTACAAAGATTTGGCCTAAAAGCAAAATATGCTTGACCTGGACCATTTAAATTGGCTTTAAAAGTGTTTCAGGTGTTTTCCCCCAAAAAGTCACTAAAATGATTTTAAAAGATTTGAGATGACCTTATAGAAATTAACAAATTTTGCACTAATCAAAATTTATAATCCATAGTTTTGAAATGTTTGAGTGGAGTATGAATGGTTGGTATGAGTGATTATATATCAATTGTACATCTTACCTTTAAAAGTATATATTATGATGCACTTAATTTCTATTTGTACAAATAAATTTAAAAAAAATTAAGCCTAAAAAAAATAATTTTAAAAAATCATTATAATCCGAGGATTAATGTGCATTAAATTATACTTTGTTGTACAATATGAAAAAGGTACAAATTAAACAAATATTAGAAAGAGATTACATATCTTAATGGTAGTATAAGTTAACCACATTCACTAACTGCAAAATTGTAGCTCTCTGAGAAAATATTGGGACAGATCTGTACCAATTAATATTTTCTCAGAGAGCTACAGTTCTGCAGCTATTGCATTCACATGATTATGAATTTCACAATATTTCATATGAATTTAAACGTAAAAATTAAAATGTATCCTTTGTCTTTGTATTGGGTGATGTATATTGCAACATAATTTTCAATGTTCATGCTGAGAATTGCTTTGCCATTATTTTCCAAATATCACCATATAAGCCTACAATATTACATATTATGTATCAAATGAATTATTTATAATATTGACTGAAATAGCATGATATGTTGATCATGATATGAAATGCTTATAAAAGTATTAGATGGCAAATTACAACCTCACAAAGTCATTCACCCAGTAATTGTAGATAAGGAACAATGAGAAACAAAGTCAGGGGCTTGCTGAGCTGTAAAGAACATCCCATGTGTATTATACACAAAGGGATTAGTTGGGGTAAAATTCACCAGACAAAACCTGGGTACAGATATAAAAAAAAAATGGACAAAATGACCATGCAAGGACAAAGTCAATATTAGAAGTTTATTAAAGCATAATAACAAAATGTCACAGGACATAATACTGATTTTTATATAAATTCAGGGGGGAAATCTGTTCCTTTTGTAAAGTTTACAAAAATGCATGTGTAAAATATATGTTATATTTTTATGAGATTGTTTTTCAATTTTATACTATAGATTTTGATAATTATTATTAAATGCTTATTCCTTTTATCATATCTATTGCAAAATATGAATTAAAATAGGATTTTCTTTTACTGATATAGAATACTAATAGGCTTTGTAATCATTGGGTTTACAAATTGCTACACAAGATCTGACATTTTTCACATAGCTTCTGCGTGCATGCATGTCATTTGATTCCATATCAACATATCAATTAATAAGCAAGATTCAAAATGTGAAATTACTTTGAAAAAAAAAAACACAACAAAAAACTTGATGACTGATAATCTATAATATGCATGATAGTTCAAATTTTCTTATGAATATATATGTATATCAAATGATATGTCAGAACAATCAATTTGCTATTATTGTACGTACATGTATATGCTTTCATAATTTTGCTGTTGTGTGATAATGAAATATTGTCAAATTAAAAAAAATGTGAAATTACAATTTATTGTCCTTAGGTTTGTAATCAAGAATGAAGGAGTAAATGATAACCTAGTGGTGGATCCAGAGGGGGTGCTGGTTCAGGAAATTTTGCTAAAATAAAGTAAAAATAACACATTTTGAGGGTGGACCCCCCTCCCTTGATAACCAAAATTAATGGTAAAATTCCCCTCTCTCAAAAATTCCTGGATCCATCCCTGTAAGCATTAGACAATCATTAATTTGTCATTCCATTATTCATAATTTCTTCATTGGACACATGGAGGCCAACTCTCACATGTGTGTATATAGACATAATTCCAATTATTTTGAAAATAAAGAGGTCAAAGTACCAATTGAATTCAATATAAAATATATAAAGAATATCTTATCATGGATATAAAGATTAAAACATTTCAATCATGTTAATTAATAGATTTTTAGGTCAATTGATTCTCTCATGTGACCTATTGCTAGTGGTCAGCTTCTGTTGTGACAGTAAACAAAACATCAAGCTTGAAAATATCATGATTCCTAGGGTAGAAATTCTGACTCCAGGAGGAACCAAACTTGATATATAGTGTTTATGTGTAAAACATTTAAATTTAGATAACATCTTCCTTAATGCTATTGATACTTTTAGGTAAAGAAGGAACAGGTAATTGTAAATTTCATGACCTCTATCAGTGATAATAATAATAAAATTTATATACATGCAGCCTTATATAAAACAGTTTATTACTCTAAGGTGCTTTACACAATCTGATTAAAATAAGATCTTTGATCCGCTCCGTTATTGTTATGTCGTTTCAATAAGATCTTTGATCCGCTCCGTTATTGTTATGGAGAGGATCAAAGATCTTATTTATAACAATAACGGAGCGGATCAAAGATCTTATTTTAATGAGATTGTGCTTTACAAGGGCAAGAAGAGGAATGCAACAATAAAATAGAATTAAATGACATTATGACAATTAACTTATACATGTATCTGTAAATTAAATTATCAAAATAAAACACTAATGGCTAAAAGTTGGTTGTTTTTTTGGGTGGTTTTTTTTTTGGTATTTGATAATTAAAAACACAGTTTATATATACATGTTAGAATCTAAAGGTTTTGATACTAGCTTTAAAGTAGATGGAACCAAAAATGGTCATAGTAATTACATGTCTTTATGATTTAAAAGAATCCTTCTTTAATTTTGTTGACACTAGAATATTATAAATGATGGATGCATTGTCAAGAAAAACAGAAAGATGTACAAAAATTGTGACACTTGCAACTCCAGGGTTCTGATTCAAGGTCAGATCCAAATAGTGTTAAAAGTGTATATCAAGTTTATAATTGTAAAATGTTTCATCAGTATAGACGCTTTTGGGGGAATGAATTACACCTTATACATGTATTATACTTCTACTGAATATTAGAATTTAGCATATAAATGCATGCCTAGAGCAAGAAAAGTTACTGTATTATATAGATTTCATTCATATTGAGGTTAGTAATACTTTTAACTAAATAACTCAGGTATTTAGTTAAGGTCAGTGTCTTGTTGATATTTTTGATGTGTGTATGCATGTACGTGTATGTGTGCGTGTGTGTGTGAAATACAAAAAAATCCATAAAGATTTGTTTCAGAGTTTTGAGTAGTGATCAGTTTTAGCAATCATCAACAGCTAGGGTATGAATCTGTACACTCATCTTTGTTAATTTCTAAAAAGACTTAAATTGCATTTCAAAAGTAGTCAAGTGTTATGTGAAGGAGATTTGAGGAACATATGTTCCTGCTAAATGTGTGTGATCATACATTTGGGGTGTCAATGGATGGAAAATCATCTGAAGATCGAAGTTTTGAAGAAATTGAAATACTTTATTGAATATTAATCAATCTTATTTTCATTCTAAAATCATGTACTCAAAGGAATTTTCTTTCAATTACATATGTAAGTGCATTAAATTGAATTATTTTTCTATTTCTTACTTACATTTAAAACAGTTATGTTTGTCATTTTGTTTCTCAAAGTAGAAAATATTTTCATGTAGATTTTTCTTCCAAGATTATTATTCCTTAGATTTCAATTTAGAACATTCAAGTAAAAGAAAATAAGACTCTAAAAAAGGAGGTCTCCATGTGAATTGAGAGAAAGAAACGGAAATTATAAATTCTGTGGTGACATTAAATTTCATTTCATAATTTTGCCAGCTATAATAAGGTATGATATGAGATTCAGGGTGGTACATTTATGTGCATACATGTACCTTGTATCTCCAATTGAAAATTGATTGCTTTAAATCAATTTCAACATTATGAATATCCTACAAAAGTAAAATATAATGATTTTAAAGTTTAAAAAACACATTGTTTCACTCCTGAAACCTTGACCTCACATGGATATATATTGGTATTTAGTGTTGGTAGGTTTTGGTTCTTTTTGGGTGGATTTTGGATAATGTAGTGAATTTCAGTTAGTTGTAGCACAGTAACATGGAGTGAGCTTGCTTGCTTCCTGATATCTAGTCAATCACTTTTTAAGACATACATATTTTTCAAACTTGCATTGCACATATTTGTTTACATTTTTGGTAGGAGTGTTTTATATGCTCACTATATATGTCATCTTCATATATAGATGTGTAATTGTTTGCAAAAAGAAGAGACATCTAAATTCCTAATAAAAATGATAATTACATTTAAATCATAATTGTGCACTTCATGTACTTTTTACATGCAAAATCATTTCATATAATTATATGGTTTTTGTATTTTCTGTCCATATCTGTAAGTCTGTCTATCACAAAGTCTTAAATTGTGCATTAAAATGCTTCTCCTCCTGTATGGATTATCTGATAAACTGGAAACTTTGTACAATGCTTCATTGCCATTTGCAGATGTGCACATTGTTGGGAGAGGATTTATTGTTATCCTAAAAGTTATAGTGGTTTGATCCAAGAGGGATGCGGGTGTAAAATAGCTTGTGACCATTTCTCCTAGTTGCAAACATATTGCAGAGTCTTGAATTTTTTTTTTTTTTTAATTTTTTTTATACAATACTTCATTATCATTTAATGATGTCTAGATTTCTCTGACCCAGGAATCTAATATTTTCCTAAAATCTACAGTGGATCAAAAACAAGTATTTTAAGTGTTTTTTTTTTTTACCCTTTATTGAATAATCTTTGTAAAATTGCATGTGCAAAAGTAAAGATGCTTTGAAAATTCAATTACAAAATTAAACATTTCACTGGTTTGTTAAGGTACTCACTACACTAAAGCTTTATGACACTATGTTACAAGATGGCGATTTAAATGTTTTGGGAAAGTATTTTTGAAAATCATGTTTTTATCCAAATTTGCATTTTTTGCTGTTTTTGGCATACACACTTATTGTATATCATCAGATCTTTTTTAAAATATTAAATCTATTTGTACTGATTTGAGAAACTATTTCCCGGTGTAGTGAGCCACCTTAAATGTAAACATAAAAAGACTCCAGTCTTTGTTTACATAACACAGAATGAAGGCTAAAATATTGCTTTTATTCCTGCATCCAGAAGGTTAAAATTTTGGCTGTGAACACAGATTCAGTTATACTTTTCATGTTTAACATTTAAAAAAATGAGAACAAAATTAAAAAAAAAAACAAACAAAAAAAAACGTAAACGTCCTGTTTGAGAATTTTTCACTTGTATGGAGACGTCACCATTGCCAGTGAAGGGCTGCAACATTTAGGTCTATGCTCGGTGCTTATGCCCCTTTGAGCAGGGGTGGATTAATATTGTGTCACACATTTAGGTAATGTCATATAACTGTAAACAATGTCTCTAGAGGATTTGGGTGTTGCTCAACCGGAAATTTAATAAATGAATGCATAAGATTGGATCACACTTCTTTTTGGACTAGAACATCCAGGACTGAACTTTCTTAGGGTCGAGATGTCTGTTAACCGTTTATTCGTATTTACCTGTCAAAGTCTTTTTGACGCTTCAGGTATAGGAGAAAGTACTTTGACTTCAGAATGAATGTGATTGTCAGAGGGAGAATGACGGACCGAAGCATGCATTTTGTAAAATGATTCTTGTGTTGTTAAATCTTCGAGAATCTTGTTGGAGATGTCTGATTCGGTTCACGAAACAACTTAGCATCATCTAGCAGTAGCAGATTTCACCGTAAGCACTTAATTAACACTAATTTTAACATATTGTAAACAAATTGTACAGTCTGTAAGCTAGGCTATTCCAAAATTCCACAACATATCAGAGGAACCGGTAATTTAGCCTGTACATAATGATAAGAGTAGGGGTATATACCACACACCCCTAATAAAAGCACTGGGATTACTGAATCAGAATGACAATTGGGGTGGGGACGATAAAAGCAGAATTTTCGAATTATTTTGAAGCGAAGTTTTGAGTAAGAAATGGTGCCATTCCTTTTGGGTTATTTTTTTCATTGGGGATGGTACCATAGGGCCTACTATTATTATTACAGACAAAAATACCGGTTCCTGTGAATATTCACACCTGACGACCTGTAAAGGGTTGTAAATAGAGAATGTGAACAGCTGCATGTAAATAAGTTAGTGTTCTAACTGCATAATTTAATACCGTTCAATTTTATTCTAATATTTTTGTGATAGGGTTATATGTATACAATTGAAATTGCATGGGAAAGAGTTTAGTAATGCAGAGCTCTAATATAATTTAATTTCTCATGTTGTTTAGACATTTATCCATTAACACATGTATAGGTCTACATAATTTAGGAATGTAATTACTAGATATAAAGTTAATGTCATTCCTTAGCTTGCAAGTACATTCTTAAGAATCATGACAAACAACACTCTTTAAGATACAATTTTCTGCTTTATTACTATATTCATGGGATAAAAGTCCCCATCCTGTGTTTTATTTGGGATATTTATTCCCATTCATGCTCAAATAGGATATTCACTGCCATTTCATGTTCATTATGGGACATTTCCTCCTATGGGACATTGTATCCCATTTTGAATTTAAATATGGGAGTTAAAATCCTATGGGAGAAATTATATTTTTTCTCCCATGGGATTTTTGGTAGGAGTGAAAATCCCCCAAGTGGGATTAAAAATCCCTCCAAAATCCCATGGGATTTTTTGATTTCAGGTGAAATATCTTAAAAACTACAATAGTTACAAGTGTAAATGTTGGTGCATGTCTTGTGGACATAAAATCCCATCTTTTTTTGTAAAGGGTTTATTTGTATCCTTAATAAAAGGGTTGGCGAAACTCCGGACTTTTGTCGTGTCCAGAGTTAAATGTCGCACTGTTTTACATTGATTATCAATGTGAAATCTACGCCCCAAAATGTCTTTATTTAGCGACCTCTTGGATTTCGGACGTTAATTAAACCGCAATAGTTATACTTAATAATGAAAAGGTGAAGGTAACTAACACTGATCAATCTCATAACTCTTATAAGTAGTGCAAAATTAAGAGCTGGGTAAACATGAATTCCTCGAAATATTAGAGATGCAGTTAGGTGCTTAGAAATCTTAAGATTGACGTGTCAACTTTCCTAATTTTGCAATTGTATCCAATTATTTTTCTTGGAGACGATCTACATTAATTTGATATTATGTAAGCAGCATTTATGTTTTGAAATTTATCGCACAGTTTTGGTTTTATTTCTCATCTAAAAATAATGCATAGATATGACATTAGAATTTATTTCAGCCCGTTGTGTTCAGTCACGTTAAATATAATTCTGTTTTGTAACTTAGCGTATACAGTTTTCTTTTTTTTTAATTTATGATTTTCCTTTCAGCAATGGAATGTGACGCATTCATATTCATATCAGTTCAGACCGTAGATTGAATTTTAGAAGGTTACAATGGCGTCAAAACTATTGTCTTCAGAGCAAATGAACTTTACACGTGCAGGAATAGTTTGCTTGGATGTGATAAAGTTAATATTAAAAGACATTTTAAACCTTCATATAAAGCCAAGGGATATGTACTGTATGATAATAAAGACTAATACCAATGGTGTATTGAATCGACATCAGTTGGAGCTATGTACGAAAACCCCTAACCCTGACTACGACACGTTTGACGTTTCCTTGCTTTATCGGCTGATACGTACATTCGGCGCTTTAGGTTTTAAGGATTTAAAGCCTACACAAGGATGGGGAATAGTGCCTTCCCAACAGCATACAGAAATTGGTGACGACATCGAGCGTCTCAGGATCTTTAGGAATGAGTCCTTTGCCCATTTGCGTTCTTCTTCTATTCCAGATTCAACTTTCAGAACACAATCGCAAAATTTAAAAATTGCAATAGGGCGAATCCAAATGTTTATGACGGCACAGGGATTGCGTGTGAACTATAAGAAACAACTTGACGATGCACTGAAATTTCAGTTTGATATTGATGATATGGAAAAACTTAAAATAGAACTTGAAACATTGTTGACAGTAATGAATAAGGAAAAGAAAGGTTAGTGATATTTTATTGTTTGTATGTTCCATTGGTAACGTACTAAATTAAGAAATTTTCCCACATTCTTAAGAAGTGTTGACAACAAGGTAGTACATAGTTGAAATGCAAGTTTTAAAATTGTACTATTAATGACACGTACGTCTGAGTTCACTCATATATCACATTTTTATAGATATTGGCAAGTGTTTTCTAATGAGAAATAACAATTGTATTAGTTAAGTTGAAATTAATTATTATTATGACGTACTGCTCCAAACGTTTTTAAAAACGTTACAGAGAAAAAACATTTATTTGATCTAAAGGTAATATTTTATGTCAGTTTCCTGTTATTTCTCATTAGAAAAATAATCTTTCAATTTCAGTTCCAAAAATGCGTGGATGCCTGTCATGTCTAAGATGTAAAGGTAACGATATTCTTTGATGGACACAATTATCACGTGTGTATATGTTGTAATATTTCGAAATTTTGTAGAGACATACCCTCTATAATTTTCATGAAAAGGTGAAGATGACGAACAGTGATCAATCTCAAAACACTTAATAATATGGAATATGAAATAGAGAGATGGGCAACCACGAACCTCTAAATATATCTATATATATATAAGAACGGCCTAATGATCGGTATGAAACACACACAAGAATATTCACTTGCCACCAATCAGCTGTTCAATAGCTAGTACCCAGATATGATCCAAAAATAGAATGCTTGCTGAGTGCTAATACCATCTTCACACTCATGGATTTTTCTTACGAGTCCTTACGGATCTCCGACTCGTAGTCAATCGCAGGTATTCGTAAATCACTCGTCGGTATCCGTTAACAACCCGTCACAACTCGCACACACTCGTAAGGATCCGTGAAAGTAGGGGCAAATTCTTTGACATGTCAAAAAAAAAATCACGATTGTCCACAGATTTCATTTTCCGTAAATAACCCGTAAATAACTTGTAACAATCTGTAAGTATCGTAAACTGGTCGCAAGAACACGTAAACTGCTCGTAAGAATCCGTAAAACACTCGCAAAAAGTTTTTGTTTTACGAATTTTTGAAGTTTTTACGATATGTTACCGATAGTTTACGAGTTGTTTACGGATTATTACGAATGCCTAAGTGATATTTACGATTTCATTCACGTCGGGTTACAATCGCTCTACGGATTGTTCAGCACTTTACGTATAGACACGATTACTTTACGAGTAAATAATTAAACTTTACGATTCGGGAAAGGTATAAAAGACGCAAAATCTGACATCAAAGAAGTTACACATCTTACATACAATATACATACATGCTTTTACAAGTAAGGTCAGTTGTCGAATGATGATACAAAGCCAATTGCGAACACTTTAGAGTCAAAAACGTAAACAATTGTAACTAATTCCTAACTATTCGTAACAGCACGTTATCAACACGTTAATAGGTCGTGATTTACACGTAAAAGCTAAGCTAAATCGTAATTTTCCATAATATACTCGTAACAATCCCTAAAAGCTCGTAAAATATCGTAAATTGCTCGTATTTATCCGTGTTCACTCGGAACAAATCGAAAATGCGTGCCGTAAATGCAACGCAAGAACTCGTAATAAACCGTAAATGGCCCATAAATACTTTTATAACGTTCTTAAATAGCTCTTTAAAGTGTCTAAATCGTAACAATCCGTGTACTTTTACGGATTTGTGGAATACGTAAGGATCCGTAAGAAAATTCCGTGAGTGTGAAGGTACCATTATAGACACACAATTGACAATCAATTTAGGCTAAAATAGAATTATCTTCTAAAACATACCGCTATACATTCAAAACACACATGTATTGCATCATCTTTATGAAAGGTATATAAATATTTAGATACATACTAAACTTTATTTCAAACATAGTTCTAGTTATACATATAGAGTGTCTAAAATCTTCCATAAGGCACTGTTGTCAATCAAGGTTAAATGCATTACACAAAAGATTGTTTAAAGCAATACAAGATGTAACTGACGGTAAATAAATTAAAAAATAAAAGAACAAAATTAAAAGTCAACATATATGTGATTGAATAATATAACTTGATAAAATCAGAGTGAATCTGAAACAATAAACCCGTCAAATTAGCAGGAAATGTTAATTCATGAATCATTGTCATCCTGTCAGGTAATTCCTGCTCGTAACCTCCGATGTGCATTGACCTTGGAGATCACCAGTTCGGAAAAAGCGAAAGAGAGGCACTGAGCACGTGTTAGATTTGTAAACAGTTTAACATGCCAAATTCACAATCAAAATTGCATTTGAGTGGCACATTTCCGTAATTTTTAGCTTTTACACTTACATAGTATTTCTAGTCATTCATGAAACAACGTAATAATTTAAGACAAACGACACGTGTAGTTACTCACGTCAGTTTCCGTCTTTGTATATGGCCTCGGTTTCAGCAACTCGATTGTGTTCGGCAATCATCGTTACCATGTCCGTGTATACGACACAATGGCGGTTTATACGAAACGCTCATTGTAGGTGTGCTCTCAAACAATATTCCCTTGTTTATTTTGCAGAATTTTTCTTCAGATCTTGGGGATTATATTAGTTATACCGGTAGGTGTTATTTGGTGAATAATTGGATAGTTGAAAAAATACTTCAGTTACAGCTTGTATTGCTTTAACGTCTTGCTTAAGAATTTTTCACTCATAAATGTATGGAAACGTCATAATTGCCGATGAAAGTCTGCAAAATTTAAGCCTATGCTCGGCGCTTTCTTTATCGTGCCACACCTGCTGTGATACAGGACCTCTGATTTTGCCGTCTCATCCGACGGACCGCCCCATTTAGTTGCATCTTACGACAAGCAAGGGGTACTGAGGCCCTAGTTCAAACGGGATCCCCAAGGGATGCATAGGAGAAATAGACACTATATACACATGTGCATATAGGTGATAATGTAATATTGCTGCATCAAAGGAAGTTGATGATGGAGAAACTGAAATCATCCCGCTAGTCATTGAGTTACTAGTCTGCCGTTAACGTCTTTGTAAAACATTTTACTATAAATACTCTGTAATGTATTTACATGGTTTTATTGCAGGTTCTGAAGATCTACAGAGAAAGTTTTATCGTGAGCAGGGATCCACTGTAAGACATGCACTTCTTATGTCCAATATAGAGAAACAACGAGGACTGCTTGCCAAACTCAAAACGGAATTGACAAGTAGTGTTTCTTAGTTTTGCTTTGTTTTCTTGTTTATTTATCATTTGCTTGTCTTTTTCTTACATTCCTTCGAAAATATTCAAAACTTCACCAGGTGAAGTGTCATCACTCTGGTCTGAAGTAGAGAGGGCTGTTGAACGTGTCAACACGAGGAGCGGTTTTAAGGTCTCATCCGAAAGATCGATTCTCGAACATGTCGATCATTTTGGCTAAAGGGCAGCCGCTGAATCGACTAATATATATACGAGCAGAGTTCTATTTCTGTGCCACTAAATGAACACTTTGGCCATAGATTCGCTACATTATGAATGTGATGATACATGTACCAGTGCTCCCACGGGACCAGAATTCCCTTTCGCCACTTTTTCGGGGAGCGGCGCGGCACAAATAATCACATGCTTTACAATTATTTCCATCATATTATATATTATTTTATTCATTACACTTATTTTAGCATTTTGAATCAGTTACATTACTTAATCATATCCAGCTACCATACCTAAACACTTCTTTCTGAAATAATAAGAAGTTGATTTTTTTGTTAAATTCTATTAATATGGAAATCAAAATTCAGATAATAAATCATATAAACTTCATGATGCTCCACCCCTCAGTGAAAACATTGTGTACATTGGCCGAAATACAGACGTCACAAAACATCAAGCCCAATTTAGAGTCGTATCTCAACCATTCCCTATTAAATTTCCGTTTTTGTGTGGAAGATTTTGCAATTTGGACAGAATCAGATGTTTGAGCAGGTGGGGTTGACTGTAAAGCCAAACATAGATATGTTTTTTTTTTAATTTTAGACTGACTAGGGTCAGAAGCTACAAGTTTAGTGTCAAAATAAAATGGGGTGCATAGTCTTATGAGATTAGCATTTTTATACTGTTGCGCACCAAACTTCAAAGAAAATTATTTATTAAAATTGCTATGTCCATATCAATGGTGACCGACCATATTGTTTATGAAATATTCGAACTAAAATCAAACACATCAAAATCTTGTAATCAACGAGTTTGGTCGCAAAAACAAACAATTGATGTATTCATATATACATTATACGCAATAATACAGCCAATTTCATTTATTACATAATCACCGACTTTTTTGCAGCCATAAATTACCTGAGCCTGTGACCACTGGAGCGGCGCGAGATTTCCGGTCGCACGCGTTGACTGAATAAACAGATTTTGACTGCATAAACAAACAGGCGATAATGTGTCACTGACAAAGGATTTAAAATACAATTTATTGCAAAAAGGGATTTTCGCCACTTTCAATTTTTTTCGCCATTTTTGACTGCACTGGATGATACATCATGAGTTGCATACTACAATGTCAATATTTGAGCTTTCAATTTCCCCAGGGTTTAAATCTTAATGTTTATCAAATATATCAAAGTTGAAAAGCATCACAACGGGGGTACCTTGTGTCGATAATGACAATATAGAGTCAAATAACATCCAATATATTTGAAAATATTGGAAAACAGTTTAATAAAATCTCATTTTGATGATCACTTTGACCTCATTTTAAACGTCAAAGGTCACAAGCCTTATGCAAGTGATCCGATGAAAAAAAAACATTACAGATACTGGAGACTTTCAGGGACAATAATTCGGTTTAAGGTAATCGAATCTCTTCAGTCAACCTCTTACTGAAAAGTGTTTCAATGCACAAGTGAATGTAACGAACAGTGATCAACTTCATAATTTATATGTAGGGTATAGATACAAGAGTAGGAAACCACTGATCCCTGGACACACCAGGTCCTAGGGTGAGTAATCACCCCCTGCCGACCGGTAACACCCGCCACGAGCCCTACATCTTTATCAGGTAATCGTGATAATCCGTAGTCAATAACAGTGTTTAAAGAACGACATAACAATGGGTATGTTACACATTAAACAGCACTCCATCCGGTGCTAGCTTGCATTGGTAAATTAGATCGTTATGACACAATCGTGAAATGATGTCTTTAAACGAGAAAATTTAAATTCCTGTGACAATGTGAATTCAACAGTGAAGGTTTCGTGCTTCTGGGACTTTCTTTTTACTAACAGTAGAAATAACAAATTTTTTGATAGCATGTCATTGTAATTCAAAGAATGGCCAAAGTTCATAGTCGTAATGAAATACATTGAAATAATTTAGGAAAGCAATACTTATGCGTATCATATTTCAAATGTACCTTGTGTAGGAAAGAGAGGATTAAAATGCGATATATTCGTAATTTTGATGACAGACTTTGACCTATTTTTCAAGGTAAAAGATCAATTTAAACGTTTTTGTATTTATACCCCATGCAACGAAGTTGTGGAGGGTATAATGTTAATGTCCGTCAGTCCGTTAGTCCCTTTTCTGTCAGCGCAACGTCTCTGAGACAGCTCAAGATAATTTCATAAAACTTTGTTGGTAATAAGGACACACTGTGTAGATGTGTACAGACCCAGGAAATTCTTATTCAAAAAACAGTTCTGGGAATTAGCCTTTTTGAACTTGGAATTTCGAGCTCATCTGTCCTGTTCTTGTCAGCGCAACTCCTCTGAGACCGCTCAATCGAATTTCGTGAAACTTTGTAGTTGATAAGGACACATTGTGTAGATGTGCATATTCTCAGAATGTACTGATTCAATACTTTTCTGGGAGTTATGCCCCTATTGAACTTCGAGACCGTATGTCCTGTTCTTGCAGTAATGTATTTCATTACAATTCAATATATAAGGAATTGTCAAGCAATGTTGGAGCGTGGGGTATGTGAGGTTGCCCACTTCTGCTCTCTTTCATTTACTTAGAAGATTAAAAAAATATATAAGAGGCAATACAGTCCGGGAAATGTTCTACCACTTTTTCGTTCGCTCAGCGTACGTTCACTGTGCGTTTAAAACTGCGCTCTCTGTTCATAGTTTTGCGTTCACCGTTCAACAACAGCTCGCGTTCACCATTCATAAAGCGTTCATCATTCGCTCACAGTTCATTCACCGTGCGTTCAGCCCAGTCTTCTGTTTTTGAATTGTCATTCGGAACTTCAAAGAGAAAATACTGATCTTTATAAGGAAAACAAAATGAAAAAGGAACACGTGCGCACGAATGGGAGGAAACTTTCATAGTACATCAGATATATGGTTTTGAATTTAAAAGTATCTGGATTATAAACCGTGAAAAATCCAATTCACTGAGCAATATGTCATATTGAGACATTCCAAATTTCATAAATCGATATAATAAGATTTGCTCCGTGGTTAATCACATGGTGAAAGGTGAAAATAACGAAAAGTGATCAATCTCATAACTCCTATAAGGAATACAACATAGAGTTTGGCAAACAATGACTTCTGGATAAACCAGATGTGGGATCAGGTGCCTAGGAGAAGTAAGCACGCCCTGTGGACCAATCATAAATGCCTCAAGTCCTATCTATTAATTAAATAAACGGAGTAATCCGTAGTCAAAATAGCGATTTTTTTTCAAATATCAAAATATGTTTTCTAAATAACTGATTATTATTAATTATTTATATTTACCTCATAATAATATCTTTACGAAATATATATTATATGTTCACTCTTATTGCATGTTTGATCGGTTTTTTGTTCATATAATTTACGACAATCGTGTTCACATGTATATTTTTTATGTAATACCAAACATAAATTTATCTCCATGGCAATAGCTGCGAGTCTGCGATTTGTGAAATAAATGAAAATAGTGACACGAGGCATCTACAAGTATTTACATTTGTACAATTTATTCTCACATCATTGACATAGCAACAGGAGACAATTTTTAGCAAGTTACCCGTAATTATTCCGTTATATTCAAATGCGCAAGTTGGTTTCAACTAAACTGATCCCTCAGGAAAAAGTGTCTCCAGAATAATTTTGAAGCTTAGATATTATTTAGAATAACATTCTGAGCAATTATTGGTCTGTAATGCTTTACATGTTTTAAGAGATGAAGAGCATGCACGTTCTGTATATTGACATGTCAATGTACAGAACAACAACCGACAAAAACATGTTTCTTGACGGTTGTTGGGCAGTTCCTTGTACACTGATTTTTATTCCGGATTGTTCCATTTGTCTGGTCGGAAAGTGGGGCTCATGGCAGGTTCAACCGGTCAACAATGGATGCTTGTTCATCATTGGCGCCTGATTCCGCCTCTGGTGTGTTCAGGGTCCGTGTCACCTTCTTAATTTGGTATTCTAGGTACAAAGTATGATATTGACCACTGTTTTTGCATCAACTTTTGTAGAGCGTTAAAACAACTTTCTTTCATTAATTCTTAACAATTGTGTTTGTACGTTTGATATATTTCCAAACAATTGACCATTTGGCCCTTTACGTATTCGATTGGTCCCTAAAAGTTGATATCGTTAAATTTGTTTTGGAATTATTTACTACTTTGTTCTACATCGTTTTGCTAACTGTTCGAAGGTTTCGGGGTAATTGGAGTATCCAGTTTTAAGGATTGACCCCGAAATTCCTTAATAGAGATCGCAAGACAAAATGAAGATAACACGTTGTTCTGAGCATTCTGACCAAATTATGTTCTATAATGCTTTACAGAATACTTTTCGTTTAAGAGAGCATTGAACTGTCAGTTATCATATTTCCTACAGTATATTCTATTACATAATCAATTATCATTTTGCTGATATACCAGAAGTGAGATCAGGTGCCTAGTAGGAGAAAATATCGCCTGTCAACCAGCCACATCAGCCGCAAGCCCCATAGCTAAAAATACGAAGAGTAATCCGGTGTAAATAAACGGTCTAACAATCCGTATGAAACAGTCAGACAGCATTTGACCAATGCCAGGTTGTTTTGGTAGAGTAGATCATTATAACGATCACATAATTTACGAAATGCTTACTTTAAACCAAAAAGGTACGTTACAACTCATGTAATATATACTTATTTATCAGTAGCCTATCTCGATTCAAAAAGACTGAGTGATGATATACAGAACATGTTCTTGTTTATCGAATCAGTTGAAATATGATGCAGTTAATATTGGAATATTGCTACATGAAAGGTGAAGATAACGAACGGCGAAATATGGGAAGTTGACCATGGAGAAGCTAAAGTCATCATGTTTGTCATAAAAATGGGTTGTTTATTTCCGCTAGCATGAGGAGATGGTCGTTTACTCACGCGATTTTAATATCAACATTTGATTTACACCACTTCTCGCATGTGTTATGACACAATACGTTTGAGGTTTCTACTTCCCACCAGCTAATATTTTCGTGAAAAGCAAATTTAGGGGCTTGGTAGAACATTTGTTGGATCCAGCAATGTATCAATGATTATTTTGTTGAAAGCTGTAAAACCCTAATGATATTGATTATTTGATTAATGCAAGGTACTAGTACTCATCAAAACTTTATTTGAACAGAACAGGACGTTAAAGAGTGCACCTTGTATAGGATCACATCATCAACAGGGGATGTTCACTCCTCCTAGGCACCTGATCCCACCTCTGGTGTGTCCAGGGGTCCACGTTTGTCCAACTCTCTAATCTATATTCTTTTGGGAGTTAGGAGATTGATCACTGTTCGTTATCTTCACCTTTTCATCATGAACAGGCAAACGGAGTAATCAGTAGTCAAAGACAGTGCATAAAAAAACCGCCCAACAATCAATACCAAACATGCCAGACAGTACGCTACCCAATGACAGCCCGCATTAGTCAAAATTTGTTCTACTTCACACGGGGGTGGTGATCTCTCGATATGAGTAAAGTATTTTCGACGGGACATAAACCAAAACAGCCAACCAACAACCATTAAACACGAGAACATTGTAATTTGTTTTGGAAATTATTGTTGATATGTTCTATGATTTGATATGACAAGAGAGATAACTCTTAACTCTAGATCTTAGTTAATGACTCTTCAGTAAAAGGAGGTACTTGGTGTGTAAGGAAGTTGACTGAGCAGATGGTGAATAAAGTGCAGTGTGGAAAGTGTTTTTGATTTACTTTATGTCTCTAAGAGTAGACCCAGCCGTGTGTAACAATTATCACGTTCTCTGAATGTAAATTGCAAATATCTCAGACTTTTGAACATATATTATTTTAGATCTAGGTGATTTAAACACCAGTGAGATTGATGGTTCAGAATCTGTTAAGGATCTGCTATGCTGTTTACTACAGAAGAAACTCATATCCAATAGCAACGTCATATACCTTCAGCATCTGTTCAGAAGAACGGGCTCCAAAGAGTTGAACCAAAAATGCATAGAATATGCAGAAGGAATGAACGCCTTGTGTTTCTATGAGAAGCACGTCGGTAATACCGTACTATTATTGTATCCATGTAAATTGTCAAACAAAGTGAAATATGCAAAACTACCAAAAGGTAGCTCTCGGCAAAGGGTATCTTTCTTTGCAGTTATGAAGGAATAATTTTCATTGAATAATAAAATTACTACAAAGTTGATTTCAAAACTATGCTTGACAATATTCACGTAATATTTGATGATCAAGTCTTCTAATAGTCTGTTGGAATTCCCATGGGAACAAGTTATGATGCATAATTGGCTGAGTATCTTGTGTACTCTTGTCATGCAGAATTTATTCAAAACCTTGCACATGAGAAAACATATCTTGCTCTGGCCTTTAACTCTACAAATAGATATATCGAAAATGTTATATATATTAACAATACTCACTTTCGTCCAAATGTGAATTTGATATATCCTAGTGAACTCGAAATGAAAGACAACGCATAGTCTTACATATCTGCTTCACATTTGGATATTTTATGGTACATAGATGTTAATGGCAACCTAAAAACTCAACTTTATTACGAATAGGGATGACATCAGCTTCTCTATCCCCTAATTCCCATATTTAAGTCGCAATATTCCAATATCAACTGCAATATATTACAGTAAAAATCTGATATTGCGAATTGTATAGAAATTCGTTATATGTTTATAAAGAATTCTACGTGTATGCAGTTGTTAAAGAAAGCAGCATTCGATAAACATGTTTGTATTATCTTTGAGACAAGAAACGTCTTCGCAATGATTGGTCATATTTTTACATAAATTTGACCTCTGACGTAACCCTCTATGGGATGCGAAGCCTTCATTTTCAAGAAAAAATATTTTCATACAAGAAATTTACGGAAAATATTTGATGTATTATTTAATGGAATTATAAAATTGTTGTGAAATACATATATGCTTCAATCACGCAAGTGCATGTATGGTCAGATGTCGAGAAGGTCAACAAAATATGTTCAAGGCATACAAACAGTCTGATCTTTTAAAATATTGTCAGTAATAGACAGTGTAAGTTTTTTGACAAATTGACCAACATCCAAACTTCTAAGTTCAAAAGGGGTATAATTCCCTGATAAAAATGAATAAGAATTTCCTGCAAGTACATGTATGCACATCTATATATTATGTCCTTATTGATTGCAAAGTTTCATGAAATGCTGTTGATTGGTTTCAACGGTGTTGCACTGACAATCTGTTTCAGGGGTATATATAATGTTGTTCAAACTTCTAATTTCAAACTGGCATACCTCCAATCAGAATTTCCTGCAAGTATACACATGTACCCATTATGTCCTTATTAACTACAAGTTTTCAAGAAATTCTAGTCCCGTGAGGATCCGAGTTAGAATAGGTCCTCAGTATCCCCTTGCATGTCGTAAGAGGCGACTAAATGGGGCGGTCCTTCGGATGAGGCTGCAAAAACCAAGGTCCCATGTCACAGCAGGTGTGGCACGATACAGATCCCTTCATGCCCAATGGCCACAAGCGCCGAGCATAGGTATAAATTTTGAAGCCCTTTACCTGCAGTGGTAACGACTCCATATGAGTGAAATATTTTTGAGAAGGACGTTAAACAATATTCAATCAAGAAATTCTGTTAAGCAGTGTTAGAGGAGTTGCCCTGACAAAGCAGGAACGACGAACGAACGGGTAAAAAATATATACCCTACACAAATTGTTCCGTTGGATATAAATAATATGCGTGTGTAGACGTTTTAAATGAGAATTAATACGTATATTGAAAAAAGGTGATTTTCCCCTAACGAATTGCTTTTTTTTTTCAGGAAGAGGATATGATCAAGCAGAATTCCATATAGTTGGTGATACAGCCGACTTCGATAGGGATTATCTGAATGATATCAGAGACACAGTAGCATCGATGCTAGAATGCCAAGCGAATGAGATTTTCATTAATGGTGTGAAAGCCGCCAATAGTTTCATTCTAAGCATTGCCATTAAAACGAGGTACATCGAAAAGCTCCTTAACTTGGATCCAGATATTAAGGCCTCACTATACAGGCTGCATATCGATTATTTCAAAGTCGAAGATCACAAAATCTTCACAGGTACGTAAATTATCAAGTAGATTATCTTTTGACCGAAACTTGTGACAATTACACCAAGGACTGTTATTCCTCCAATTTTCCCAAAACCCCCATGGGGATCCGGATTAAAATAGGTCCTCAGTACTCCTTGTGTGGTGACTAAATGGGGCGGTCCTTCGGCTTCGGATGAGACCGCAAAACTCCCGACCCCGTGTCACAGCAGTTGTGGCACGATAAAGATCCTTCGCTGCTCAAAGATCGTAAGCGTCGAACAAAAGCCTAAATTATTCATCCCTTCACCGGAAAGACTAACGACTCCATATCAGTAAAACTTTTTCGAGCAGGAAGTTAAACAACATCCAACCAAAACCCAAACCAAATCTGTCAATTAGTCCCATGTTCTACGAATAGCTCAAAAGAAATTCAAAATTTCACTTTGGATAAAGAGTTTGATAACGAACAGTGATCAATCTCATAACTCCTATAAGGAATACAACGGGAAGTTGGGCCAACAAATGATATACCAGAGGGGAATCAAGTGTCTAAGTGGAGTAAGCATCCCCTGTTGACCGGTCACACCCGCCGATTAAGAGGAATACTAAAATATCGTATTAGACACATCAGTACAAGAGTGTGTACCATCTGTCCTATCTATGTTTAGTAAACCAACAGTGATCAAAGAATTAGATCAGCTGATATGGCTTGTAACCACATTATCTTTGTAAGCCTCATTATTACACATGTATTTTAAGCGACTTTAGTTTTGATTCCACAATTGGTAATTCTACTTATATTCCAAGTTCCCTTTCAAAACATGAAACTCTTCACATTCATGCTTCACTTTTAAACACATTTGATATTCCGACCAGTGGGACGAATGGATTTGAATTACCATACCTATGCTGGATTTTAAAACGTCAGAAAATCCCTAAAGAGATACATTGTTGGATCCAGTAAATGTTATAGCAAGCTCTTATCTTTGCTCCACACGAATATATTAGCAGCTGTGGATCCAAAACTTCAGACGTATTGTATCACAATGTATGCAAAAAGTACTGTATGTCAAATGTGGATTCTATAATATTCTTAAGAACTTTTGGAAAATTTGAATTTACAAAACGTTTCTCAAATCAACAACGTTAGAACGTATGACTTTTCGTAAATTTATATGATCATTCCTTGCAATAGATTAAAGACTGGGCTTTCTTTAAATCACAAACAGCTGCTTCTTTAATAGAAAAAGAAAATGATGTCTTTATATCTTGTGATTAGTCATCCAAACATTACTTTATTAAACACCACTCTGATTACACGCAGAAACACTCTGAAAATGATATCGAAAATACTCTCGAGTTCCTCTTTGACAATATATTCATAGCCTTTGGTGAGTCTGTTTGAATTCCCATGGACACGAATTGTGCTCCTTTATTTATTTGCTGACCTGTTTGTATATTCTTACCAGGTAGAATTTATTCAATAGCTTCCTGTGACCTTCAACTCCACAATTAGATATATCGATATTTCATTCATTATCAATGCTCATTTTCATTCATAAGTCGATTCGATATATCCCAGTGAACGAAACAAAGACACCACAGAATCTTGCATATCAGTCTCATACTTTGATATTTACTGATTATGGATGTTAATGGCAATCAACACAACTTTATGACTAACGGGATAACTTCATTTTCTCCATCGTCAACTTCACATGTGTATATACCAATGTACCATTATCACTTGCATATGGTGCTTATATATCTCAACTGATTTATATCTCTCCACTGAGCAAATTATGGCATTCTATGTTTCTATTTTGATTGCTTACATAGCTCTGTGATAAGTCAATGAAAAGGTGAAGATAACGGATAGTGAACAATCACATAATTTCTATAAAGAATACAACATTGAGAATAGGGCAAAAACTGATCTTGGACATATCAGAGGTGAGATCAGATGTCTAGGAGAAGTAAACATTCCCTGTTGACCGGTCAGACCTGCCGTCAGCCCTATATCCAATTCAGGTAAACGGCGTGATTCATATTCAACATCAGTTTCTAAACAACGGTTTAACAAATCATATAAAACACGTCAGACAACATTCGACCCAATGAAAGGATGTATTGGTAAATTATATCGTTATAACGACTTTGGAATTTGAGAAATGCTTACTTTAAACAAGATTGTTGAAACCCTTGCAAGATTAAGATATTTGTCAGTAACCTGTCCCGATATAAAAACTTACCATAGGCAGAACAAGGTATTGCGTACCAAATCGGCTGAGAGACATAAACACCATATACATGTACAGGTGGTAATGGAATATTGCTGCATAAATATGGGAAGTTGATGATTGAGAAGCTGAAGTAATCCCATTTTCCATAAAGCTTAGTTGTTGGTTTGCCGCTAACAGCCATTACATCGTTTACCTGATCAAGATATAGGGCTCACTGCTGGTGTGACCGGTCGACAGGTGATGGTTACTCCTACTAGACACCTGATCCCGCCTCTGTGATTGCACAGCTCTTAATTTTGTATTTTTTGTAGGAGTGATGGTATTGATCACTTTTCGGGTTTTTTTTCACCTATTTATAACTATGACTTGTATATTTTTTCTTATATCAGGGAGGTATGAAAAAGAAAGTACTTACAAAATGTAAATGGAGAAACATAAAAGGAGACATTGCCTTTAGCACATTTTTAAAAGAAGAAATAATTGATTAGGTATAGAAAATATATTTTAAAGATTTGAAAATTCTTTAACAAAACTATGTTTTATTGAAAAACAATCATTAAAAACATTTCTAATGGGAACCAAGTTAAATTAAAATATTTTGCGAAAAACCATGTCACATGAGTGTGGAAATACCTTAAAACACTTTTTAAAAATTGCAAATACTGTGCTAATAATTATAAGACAAACAACTGAATATATAATGTATTCAATTGATTAGTTCATGTCTTCATAAGATATAAAGGTCGGTGGCAAAAGGTTCTCTTGTTCTCTTCATATATTCCACACTTCAATTTGTACTAACTCAGCTTCGCAATTTGATAGTTTATTTAAGGAATGAAGCACAGTTTTACTTATTTTAGACGATATGGTCTAACTTGGTGTTGGTGGATAATCCATAATCCGTGAAGATAAAACTACAATATACAAGTCTTAGTTTATAAACATGTAGACAAAGACTAATGAATAGAAATCACTTGCACCGCGCAAGGATTCGCTTAGCAACATATGGACGAAGCGAAGTATTGACCTGGAGGGTAGTTATTTTGTTTCTCCGCATAACCGGAGCATGTACTTTATCAAATTTTAAAATGTAAGGTGGAGTTTACGACAAATCTTGATAACACAAGACAGATGTAGGTCTAATCTTTGCTAGTGCAAGATCAACTTTGAAAAATTAGATCTACATCACACAAAATACTTAATGAAAATGCAACATTTTGCAGTGTTTGATTTATCAAAAGTTGTATACTACAGTATAACTTACTGCATTGTCTCCAATTCAATCCGACACAGTATAATATGCAAGTAATTCACAGATAGCAATCCATATGACATGACATGACGACACATTTTAGGCTTTGATGGTGGTTCAAGCACCCCCCCCCCCCCCGTAAAACTATATTTCATAATGAAACAGCAAAACTTGTAATTACTTGATGTGCCGTTATTTCTCATACTTTTCTGTGCATGATTAATTCTGTACTTCATAGAAGACCTATAACTGAACAGTGTTGTAATGTGAATTTCAAAAAAAAAAAAACGTAATTCCGTCTTCGGTTGTCAAGGGGGCGTGTCCCCATACCAAGTTACATTATACACTACCGCGGGGTATAGGTTATTTTTCAGTGTACTCAGCCTATCAGATTGCGTGGAAGAAGTGAAATTGAATTATTATAGTCTACAAGAATTCTTTTCATCTTTGTAGATCTTTCAGACGCCTCACAGATAGACAGTGTAACCATTCATAATGCTAGTGAAATTTCACATATCTCTTTTATAACGCGAGGAGAACTGTGGGTGAGTGATTTTGACACTCTACTAAAAGTGGACTCCACCGGAAACATATTGAATGACGAATATAAAGTTAGATGCTATCCTTTAGGGAGTCACACCGTCACAATGGATTTGGACCTCCTGTTTGTATATGACAATGGAGTCCATAAACTATCATCAGACGGGGTTATCACCACACTCTTCATTACCCCAAAAGCACACTGTATCCACTCCTCCCGCTTCAATGGCAACATACTGGTGGGGAGCTATGATGAAGTGACGAGGTACAACGATATAGGACGGAAACTCCAGGTCATTGAGAAGGACGATAGAGGACGAAGCCTTTATACAGCACCAATCTACATCACGGAAAACAAGAACGGAGACATTTGGACATCCGACAAGATTAAGGGAGCAGTGGTAGTGGTGGATAAATCAGGGGGGTATCGATTTGATTACACAGGTTGTCAGTCTCACTTTGTTCCCCATGGCATCTGTACTGACGTCCTCGGACAAGTACTTGTGTGTGATGTGTATAATCACAGTGTCAATATCCTGGATCAGGACGGTCAGTTCCTGTCTCTACTTCTGACACGAGAACAACATGGAGTACATCGTCCCACGGCTCTGTGTGTGGACGACGAACACAACCTCTATCTGGGACAAGAGTTTAGTAACTCGATAAATGTGTACAAATATCTAAAGGATACAAACGTCAACCATGGTACAGGCCACGTGTATTACCCTAATAACATGGCGCTCCGTGCACCTAAAATCCCTCATTTAGCGTGGGTCTAGAACAAAGTCGGCGCCTTTGAAGTTGCAATTTCTACGATAACATTAAATTTGAAAGATCTCCGTGTAACACGTTGTGTTAACTTCAAACTTTGTGTTAACTTCAAACTTATTGTGCGACTACATATCCCAGAAGTTGTGTAAATCAAATATGGATTCTACAAAAGTCTAAAGAACTTTTAGCCAACTTGAAATCGCAAAACTTTTCTCAGATCAACAACATGAAAACCTATGATTGTTCAACACTTTTCGCGATCATTCCTCACGATAAATTAAAGACTAGACTTTTTGAAATTATAGACAGTTGCTTCTTCAACAAAAATGGAAAACCAAAATATTCATATCTAGTGATCAGTCGTCCTAAAAATTACTTTGTTAAACGCCACTCTGATTCCACGCACAAGTATTCTGAAGTTGAAATAAAAAATATGCTAAAGTTTCTCATTGACAATATCGTCGTGGTCTTTGGTGATCAGGTCTTCCAAAGGTCTGTCGAAATTCCAATGAGCACGAATTGTACTCCTTTGTTAGCAGACCTGTTTTTATATTCATATGAAGCAGAATTTATTCAGAAACTTTTACGTGAGAAGAAAATAATCTCTTGCTGTGGTCTTCAATTCGGCATCTAGATATATCGACAACGTTTTATCCATTAACAATAATAACTTTCATTAATATGTCCATTCGATATAGCTCTGCGAGCTTGAAATAAAAGACACCACAGAATCGTCCACTTCTGCTTCATACTTGGATATTTTATTGCAAGTAGATATTAATGGCACCTAACAACTCAACTTCATGACAAATGGGATGATTTCAGCTTCTCCATATTTATGTAGCATATTCCAGTATAACCTGCATATGGAGTTGATATCTTTCAACTGCTTCTTTACGCATGGGCTTGTTCTGCGTATGGTCATTTTTTTAAAATCGATGCAAGCTACTGACAAATAAGTTGATATAAAGTCAGCATTTCGCAAATTCTAAGGTCGTTATAACGATCTAGTTTGCCAATACAACCTTTCATCAGGTCAAATGCTGTCAGACGATTGTTAGACCGTTCGTGGCACACTGATGTTAACTACGGATAACTCCGTTTACCTGATTAAGATATAGGGTTCACGGTGGTTGAGACCGGTCGACAGGTGATGCTTACTTCTCCTAGGCACCTAATTCCAGCCTTGGTGTGTCCAAGGGTCCGTGTTTAACCAACTATCTATTTTGTATTGCTTGTGGGATTTATAAGATTGATCACTGTTCGTTATCATCACTCTTCAAACTAGTAATTTTGTAATTTTTCAAACCATCTGAAACAAGAATTTGGCGCGAATGAAATTCCCAATCAAATTTAAACTTGATAAGATTTATATGAAATTTAAAAGCAGCATTTTTCAAACAGAATGGACATTATTACGATCTAATTTACAAAATACAGTCTGTTATTGGGTCAAATGCTGTTGTGTAGATTCAAACAGTAAAAACGGGGACCGGTGGGGATTGTAAGTGGCATCTGGTATGAGTATGATATTCAGTACCGCCTTCGCAGTCTCACTTTGTTCCCCGTGGCATCTGTACGGACGTCCTCGGACAAGTACTTGTGTATGATATGTATAAGCACAGTGTCAATATCCTGGACCCTAGTAGCTAATGAGGGAGGACAAGTCAGAACTTTGGCTAATGTACAGTGCAAATGACCCCATCTCCTGTGGAAACTCAAACCCGTGAGTCTCCATCAGGGAAATGTTATGATTTCAATTTCAAAGGTTCTTGTAGCAAATTCCCTTGTTTTTATGATCACATGTGCATGCGCTGTAATGGACAACATGCCATTATACACTGTTCGGGGGTTCATCAGCCGCAATCAAACATACCCATTACCGTTCCCATCATTCTTCAGCATCATATTCTAGCCATTAACGGCAAACTGACAACTCAACTGTATGACAAACGGGATAATTTCAGTTTCTCCATCTTCAACTTCCCATATTTATGTAGCATTATTCGATTATCACCTGCATATGACGTTGGTATATCTTAACTGATTTGATATGCAAGACCTTGTTCTGCGTATAGTCAGTTTTTGAATTGAGTTAAGCTACTGACAAACAAGTTGATGTTACAGGGGTTTCAACAGTCTCGATTGAAGTCAGCATTTCGCAAATTCTATGATCGTTATAACGATCTAATTCGTCAATAAAACCTATCATTGGGTCAAATGCTGTCTGACGTGTTTCATACCGATTGTTAAGCCGTTCTTGGCACACTGATTTGACCGCGGATAACTCCATTTACCTGATCAGGATATAGGGCTCACGGCGGGTGTGACCGGTCAGCAGGGGATGCTTACTCCTCCTAGGTACCTGATCCCACCTCTGGTGTGTCCAGGGTCCGTGTTTGTCCAACTATCTATTTTGTATTGCTTATAGGAGTTGTGAAATTGATCACTGTTCGTTATCTTCACCTTGCAATCAACTACCAGTTTCAGAGAGCAACAAAAGTATTCATTCATCGATAGAGGGCCCAATAATTCTATGCAACGCCCAAGAAACCGATTCCAAAACAAACAAATTATGGGATTTAGGCCAAACGCCAAATAGAGAAAGAAATCGATTTGGGCAGAATTGGCCTATTTCCAATCTTCTTATTTCACCAAAAGGGATGGCTCCAAAGGGGTATGATTTAGGATGGTGGCTCATAACTCATCTCGCATTCCCTGAACACTACAGCGTCAATGCATTTGTAGACCCTGGGGAAACTCCAGTTCAATATACTTCATTTGTGACATAAAATCGGCATTTAGACTTTGACCCATATATCCTGGGGATGTTGATCTTTTGGGTTACAAGTTTAACAATAGCAATTACAACTAGTAATGCTAATTGTTCGCGAACAATTAGAGGGCTTTCCACCTACAATGATTTAAAAAAAGATATTTAAGAATATTTAAGATGATGTTAGAAACGCAAAAAGACCTTGAAAATAAAAATAATTTATAATTTTCACGATGACCTTGACCTCATTTTGAAGGTCAAAGGTCATCAGTCTTAATGCAAGTGATCCCATGTCTCTATCTATATTAATGTAAAAGCTATAAGCTTAAACAATGTTAATCAAGACATTCAAGGGCAATAATTTGTTTAGGGGTTTTCAGTTACTTTCGGTTAGCTTCTCAATGCTAAAAATACTTTGAAAGACGTTGAAAATGGGAAAAAAAATAATTTTGATGATGACCTTGACCTTTCACTTTGATCTAATTTTGAAGGTCAAAGGTCATCGGTCGCAATGCAAGTGGTCCCATGTCTCTATCTATATTAATATAAACGTTATAGGCTTAGATAATGATATTCGAAACTTTCAGGGGCAATAACTATGCTTAAGGGTTTTCGTATTCCTTTGATTATTTTTTCTTTGCAAGAGGGTTTTACTGTGAATTCATTAGCGAAGGTTTCGTGTCTCTATGACTTTCCGTTAAGTAGGAGTAGAGATAACAAGGTTTTCAACGCGAGTCTCCGAAATTCACAGAAGGGTCAAAGTTCAAAGTTGTAATGCATACTATCAAAACCAATCAAGAAGTCAATACTTACCCCTATAATATTTCAACGTTATCTTAAGCAGGAAAGAGAGTATAAAAAGTGCTATTTTCCCCTCTTTTCTGATGACCTTGACCTTTGACCTTGACCTATTTTTTAAGGTCAAAAATCATATTCCAGTTGGTCCCGTGTCTCTACGACAAACCGTTCTGAAGTTCGACATGTTTTACGAATAAATTGCAAAATATAAAGAGGCATTAACTCCCTTTAGGGGACACCGAATCCCTTCATATGAATTTCTTCGCTTCTACTAATTACCCTCTATGCTTTAGAAAAGGTTTCATCCTCCTATCAATTACGGTTAAAAAGTAAAAGCGCTAACAATGATTTCTGCGAAAGGTCCAATAACTCCGTAAGGGGTCAAAGTTCAATTACGTTGGGTAAACTGTATTCGTTTCTCAAGAAGTACTATATGATGGACTATAAAGTTTTTCAATAAGTCTTAAGACGAAAAAATTTTTTGACGGCAGGAAAATAATAATAATAAACAGAACAATAACAATAGGACTTTCCACAGAAAGGTGGAAAGCCCTAATGATAAATGTGTACACTTGGAATGTGCTTTATCTTGTAAAGTTGTTGAGGAGTTTGCCACGTTTTGAGTTGGTTGAAAAGTAATCATTTTGGTTTTAATTCATTTGATCATCATCTTGATGATTTTAATTTTGCTGTTCAAGAGGTTCAAAGTTGTAAACAGCTTATGTCATCATTTCAAAATACGTGCTATCAACTTGGCCTAAACAGATAACAAACCAGTAGGTCCAATAACCTTCCTAACGTTTGGAGTTTGATATAAAGCCAGTTCAGATGTTAGCAAAACTCCCGGGTCCCAAATTGCTTGAACGTCAGGGGCCCGTTTTACAAAACAACTTACGACAAAGTCGCAAGTCTTAAATTGTATCACACTGTTATTACTTGGAGTGAATGAAGTAAAACTTTTCTGAGGCTTAGTTTTCAATATCTAAAAAAAATATATTGCATTTGGAGTGAATGATCTTACAATAAACTAGAAAATTTCAGTATGTAAATTTGGTCGTAAGTCGTAAGTTCTTTTGTAAAACGCGCACCAGGTTATCACTGAGGGTTTCATATCTAGGGAAAACACTCTAATACCTCCAGTCATTGTTAAGAAAGTTAAACGTTTCATTCGTGTTATCCTCCCTGGTTGTGCATTTGTGAGGCGTCCATATGATACAGCAATAACGGTTTCAAAGCTTCACCAACATATTAGCATAACGAAAGCCATGGATGGAGATCTTGGCACATGGTCAAACTTTTTTAAATGACTTTAATGGTCAAGTTTACTTCTTAGACCAGGAATGGACATCAGATGATTTGTCACAGTTGTACAGGGACAGTTCAGAGGCTTTAAATTTAGGTTATGCAATTGTATGCAAATCTACATATGAAAAGGGGAAGACAACAAACAGTGATCAATCTCATGATTCCTATAATACATTGAGATATACAGAACAGAATATTATACAAATGACAGAATGAAAACAAAAAGAAGGAATACAAATAAAGAAAGAAGCAAATTATATGTACAAATGAAGTTCACATTTTTACTTTATATTACTGACACTATCTAGTAGTTTTGAGAGCCCGGTTGTAACATGAATCTGCGTTTCTTATATAGCAAAAATTAAACAATCGAAGAGATATTACGTCTTTTTCTAGAATTCATGTACAAGAATGGCGTTTAAAGAGAAAAAGAAACACTTCATCATCGGTCATAACATAAACTTCAGCAGAGATAATTATTCGATATTTCAGCCAACCAGGAACTGTGTAAATTTCAGGTGGCCGAGAGGTTAAAGTGTTCGCCCCGCATGCGGTAGGCCGGGGTTCGAATCCCGGCCGCGACACACCTAAGTCGATAAAAAACAGGTAGTGACAGTTCCATCGCCAAACGCTCGGCATCAGGTGTGAATGTCACGGGTCCTCGGAGATGACCTTAAAAACGGATGACCCGTGTCACAGTAGGTGTGGCACGCTAAAGAACCCTCACTGCTCAATGGCCGTAAGCGCCGAGCATAGGCCTAAATTTGAAGCCCTTCACCGGTCTTGGTGACGTCTCCATATGAGTGAAAAATTCTCGAGTGAGGCGTTAAGCACGATACAATCAATCAATCAGTTCAGTAAGCAGAAACCTGTGTTTGAAAATATCTAGAAAGATGACGTCACAGAATCTACATATATTTGGAGTTGGTTAGCGGGGTGGTTTGTTATATATTAATTAACATCCCACTCGAGAATCTTTCACTCATATAATGTCGTCCACATTGCCGGAGAAGGGCTGCAAAATCTAAGCTTATGTTCGAAGGGATCTCGGTTTTTGCGGTCTCATCCGAAGGACCGCTCCATTTAGTCGTCTCTTACGACAAGCAAGGGGTCCTGAGGACCTATTTTAACCCGGATCCCCTTATAGGAATTGTTATGGGGGATTTGGTTAGGAGATTAGCTATGAGTTTACAAATAGATTTACACAAGGTGGTTTCATATGAATTCGACGGAATAGTCCGATTGAAGAAGGGGTTCTGTCTGATGTTGGACGATAGGCTGGAAACGGTGAAAATCACTGTCGTTCACCATTCTGAGTTTTCGTTGTGCTTCACGTTGTGTATATACCACAGATCTTATAATCCTTTTTCATGCATTTTTCGATGGAAATAAACTGTTCATCTGCCAGGTTTGTGGTCAATAAGTAAGGTTATAGATAGATAATGAATGAGCCATCTTTGTTTATTGGAAGAACAAGAATGAATATAGATGTGTCGAAAAGACCATCTTTGGAAGAGAACGAGGATCCATATGATAAGTCATCCGAGAAACATCTATTTCGAAGTAGTTTAAAAAATAGATTGGACGAATTATCTTCTTTCGTTCCTGCCTTTTTAGGTTTCGATCTTGTGTTTTCATATTGTACCATTATTGTATTGTTCCAGATTTGTTCACGTAAATTTGTTTCCAAAACAGTGTTCCAACGTGTAACTCGGTTTACTTCGTTTCGGCCATGAGTATCGACCTTGTGCCTCTAATCTGTTCACGTATTGCTGTCTTTTAAAACAGCAATTCAATCACAATTCATTTAACTTCGTTTCGGCCTCGAGTTTTCAAATCATATTATTGTATTGTTCTGGGGTCTTGTGCGTAACTTTTGTATTCCTAAACATTGATTCATTCAAATCTAAAAAAGTGGTTAATTTAATTAAACGTACGAGTTACCGCATCGGGCTGAAGGCGTGTGTGACCGGTCGGCAGGGGATGCTAACTCCTCCTAGGCACCTTATCCCACCTCTGGTGCGTCCAGGGGTCCGTGTTTGCCCAATTCTATATTTTGTATTCCTTCTAGGAGTTATGAGATTGATCATTTTTGTTATCTTCACCTTTCGTTGAAGAGACTTTCATATAACTGACTTCAATGATAATCAGTTTAACAATACCTGGAGATTCTGAATTTGATGGCACTATCACTATAGTGTTTAGGTAATTCACTTTATCATTAATTACTACTGTTATCTGAGTTTAATCAATTAATTCAGTGTGCATATATGTTAACTCTAAAAAACAAATGATGAAAAATTGCAATATTACGTTCATATATACTCTTAAAGAATTACACCTAAATTAAACTTAATTCAAAAGAATAATTACCTTATATCCCAGCATACTTAAAAGTAAAAGGTACCTTGTCAAACACATGTAACACGAACTAATTAATAAGTATATTAGTATCTCACAAGTGGTCATCTCTAAAGCTTACAGAAGGTTGAAACTGACTATTCAGAACGACTTTTGAGGGTGATCGGTGGGGAAATATCATATTTTGGATCAATTATTGGTTCTGTATAAAAATAATTTCTTTCTAGAAGGGGGAGGGGATGCACACAAGATCTATACAAGCTATCTACACTTCGGGTGTCTGTTGTTGTGATGCCACAATAACCTATTGTTAGACAGTATAACAGGACAAGCTATTGTGATGTCACATTAACCTATTGTTAGACATTAGAACAGGACAAGCTATTGTGACGTCACATTAACCTATTGTTAGACATTCAAACTCACAGAAAATAAAACGGAACAGCAAACTCCCCGCCGAGGCCTCATCTACGTATAGGCCTCTTCTGACAGTATAAGAAACGTATTTGTATATTGTGAGTCCGGGATTCTTACGCCGGCAAAAATCACTAAAGAAGTAGTTCATAGTTAAAGCTTAAAATATTGACATTTAAGAGCATTAATACAAAAGTATGGATTTTATTTTAAACATCAAATGATCGAAAGATCACTAAAAAGTAGGGAGACTCTGTTCAAATTATAATGTAAAGCAATGAGCTTGATGTCTACGTTCTTGTTTTGAACTGTTTACCTTTGACGATATGTTTTTCTGTCATTCTACAGGGACATCACAGTGTATGCGGTCGTGTGATTTTGTAGTTCCTAAGAAATTGCTATCCCATAATGCCTGACTGGAAGAGTTTGGCTAAATTGGTTCCCCGCTGATTGGTGCTACACACAAACAAAGCGGTACTTTGATTATCCCACATGAGCCGATTTCATTGGTCAACTGATTTTCATGTCGCTCTGAAGAGATTCCGAATTCATACTTTACCGTGTATATTCGTAACGTAATGTAGTCGACTGTGACGTCATCGCTAGTGTCGTTGTTATTTTGAAATGAATTATCGTCATACTCGTGATATAACGATACAGCCAAAACCCTGGCTCAATCGTATCACACGCTCGTCTTCTCCAGTAACCGATAAGAAGTTACGGTTACGGAAATAGCCGAGTAGTTACAACTGATCCTGGTTGTCAAAAATCGGCGCTTACCTGTTGCACATGAGAGAAGCGAGGTCAGCAGGGTACCAAATTAGAGTTTGGTTTGCTCAGCTGTTGACCTCGCTATTGTGACGTCACGATAACCTACTGTTAGACATTTACACAGACTGTTCTACGATTACGCCTACTGCTGATTTTATTGAGATAGCCCGATGCTTTTTATAACAACCACCTATATAACCTATTGTTTTGTAGATAATTACACCCATTCTTAATCCACATTTAAATCTTTGAATATGCCGAAACGCGTTACGTGAAGGTGGCGTATTAGAGAAATTCTCTCTCTCTCTCTCTCTCTCTCTCTCTCTCTCTCTCTCTCTCTCTCTCTCTCTCTCTCTCTCTATATATATATATATATATACACACAGTGTATATATGCAAAAATTACAAACTACGTAAAGTATACAACAAAAAGATGGCAAAATGCAACAAAATGTAATTTGTCATTTGAATATGCCAGGTGATGCTGAGCGCATAAATAATGTCTATCATATCATTTCATGTTCCGATTGAACTCTGCTATCACACTAATCGGAACTCCTCGAATGTCTCGCGCACTCCAAATAGATCTCGGATGTAATATGGTGGCATCCATGAGTGAATTTGATGCATTGCCAACTGGCAATGCATCAAATTCACTCATGGATGCCACCGTATTACATCCGAGACCTATGTCGAGTGCGCGAGACATTCGAGGAGTTCCGATTGCTATCACACCAATTGTTTACCGAAATTGGGCTAAAGCGTCTTGTTCATTGGACAAATTCGCGCAGGGTAAACTATGAGCGCCCAATCAAATTGCCTCATTAATTATTCATGAGAACGAGCGAGTTGGATTGAATGGACCCATGGGTGATAGAGAGAGGAACGAAGCGTAATCAACCGTGGGTTTCCAACGGTGGTCTTGTGGATCACATAATTTTATTGCATAAATATAAACGGCAAACTCAACTTTAATGAAGACAAACGAGATTACTTCAGCTTCTCCATCGTTAACTTACCATATTTATGTAGCGATATTCCATTATCACCTGCATATCATATTTATGTCTCAACTGATTTGACACACAAGAGCTTGTTCTGCATGTGGCCACTTTTTCAATCGATGTCAGGTTGATGTTACAGGGATTTGTTTCGCTTAAAGTCAGCATTTTGCAAATGGTATGGCCGTTATAATGATCTTATTTTGAAATATTAACTATGAACCTTAATAAGGAGTTGTTCCAGATGTTCATTCGTCCCCATCATCGTGGCGTTGAAATTTCTACAGAACGTGAATTGCATCTGGCGAATTAATTATGCAGTGATAACTATTTCAACTCCAACTCCGTCACGAATATATTGCGTAATAGCAAGAATATCGCCTGCTAATCTGCTGTTTGTGGCTGCAGAAACGTCATTCTTGCCGATTATCGTGGATAATGTTAAAACACTAAAATTCCGAACAAGAATCATATTTCCTCAATTTCAGTTTTCTGTTTACACACAGTGCTCCTTCAATCGTCTTACATGTATATCACACACACATTCATCGTGTTCATTATTTAAGTTATCACACCGGTAATTGTCAAATCAAAATGAACTTAGTCAATTGTAGTTCCATATGTTTCAAAGAAATTATTAAAGAAAAAGGCCATTTTTTCATGTGCAATTTTTCTCATTTCCTGTTCTTCTTTTCTCTTGATTTTTGTACCCCTGATTGGGAAATTTTGTTTAATTTGTAGAAATAACCAAGTATATACAGAGGATGTTGGTAGCTGAGGCTACTTCCTGAGGTTCACTCCGGCTGTTTACACACATGTGGAAAACACGTGGATTTGAGGATAGTCTTGTTTGCGGGTGGGTTTTTTTCTTCTCGAAAATGCCGCGTAGGGTATTGTTTTCCGGTGTCGGCGGACGAACAGGTAACATAGAACATTTCTGACTGCGTTTTTCGGCATGAATTCTGCAAATTGATTTCCAATGATTTTTTTTAACCTTTATAGTAATATATAGTGAAAATAATTACCGGTGTGATACCTTAAACCGCACGGAATGTACCCAGACCGGAAGCAGCTGAAAATGATGATCTACCACAAAATCAAAGGCGGATCCAGCGCCAAATATATGTATGTAGACGTTATATGTTCATTATCTAAATGAAAAAGAACCCACTCTCTTATTGGCACAATTTCGTTAGCTTCCGGGGGCTTCGCCTCCTCCACCCCCATCAGTGCAAAGCTTCAAGGCAACCCCATCCTTCTACTGCCCCCCCCCCCCCCCCCGTTATGAAATTCCTGGATCCGCCACTGCACATTCATCAAAAACAACAAAATTGCGTTGCTCTACACGTACGATTCAACGATTTATTTATACCAGGTTCCATCATTCAATAACTGTGCTGAAATCTTTGATGCTTTCACTAGCGTTGATAAAGCGAGAATGACCAAGCTTACCACAAGCTTACCAACCGCATCAAATCACGTGACCATAATGATAATTTTTATTGGCTATTTGCATCAGAGGGGGGAAAGATTCGACCATGGAACATTTTGGAATTGCGTAACCAGCTACAGAAAAACTGCAGTGACTTACGAATCAGTGAACTTATGTAACATGGCACCCGACACTTACAGAGCCAGCTGCGAGAATTCCAAGGCACTCGTATACAGGGAATCAAAATCAATAATTTCAAAACAATAAATATTTACTTACTTTACATTTCACACCAAAAAAGCCCCATTCAAATTAGTATATTTACTTACCTGCATTTGCACTTAAAAAAGTAGTATTCAACACATAAATGAAATTATTTACATAATTGTTGTTTGAGATAACCCTGTGCTTTTTATAACGAACACCTACAGATGTATGTAACCTATTGTTTGTAGATAATTGCACAGTATTCATTGGCATTTAAACCCTTGGAATACACTGCAATGTGTTAGGTCGCGTATGAGAGATATCTCCTGAATGAAGTCAGAATGGTTGCAATTTTTGTTTGCCTTTAAATACCCTTGTAATTGGCGAAAATACGAAGAATTTGGCAAAGGTTTGCAACAATCGTAGCATACTTTTTTGGTGGGGTTAGTTTTAGAAAGATTTCAGAGAATCTCTCAGAAGATGACTCTTTGTGTATGTTAAATAATTGTGGACCCCGTTGTTTACATGTGCACGTGCTTAATCAATCTGATATTCATTGGAATGATATTGTCAGATTTATAATATTCTAATGGATGTTGAGGAACAGGATCTAGGATGGCACTATGATGGGGTACGACTCTCTCTCTCTCTCTCTCTCTCTCTCTCTCACTCTCTCTCTCTCTCTCCGCCACCATGTGCTAATGAAGAATATAAATTTATCTTTATAAAGCATTATATAGTTTTTCTTTAGTTTTATTTACTTCAGTTTGATATTATTCTATGTACTTTTCTGTATCTATTATTCTTTTAGTCTGTTCTACATGTAGAGCGCTTTATGGTAATGGTGTTGATGAGATAAAGAGTTATAGAAATTTACAACAACAATGATGATAAATATATATAAAGCAAAATTCTAAATCAAAATTATTATTCTTTGCTTTACTCCGATCCAATGGTGTCATTGCTATCAATTAGAAAATCTTAATTAAAGGGCATATTATCTCTCAGATCTGAAGAATTCAGTTAATATTTATAAACAAACCAAACTGTTCTACGTAGCTAGAGTAATGTTTCTAAATCAGGAATTTATTTATAACGATATAAATTGAACAGAGTCATTGAAGTTTAAGGATTGACGTTGCAGCGCGGGGGGTTGGGGTGGGGGGGGGGGGGGGTTCGAAATACACGTTTTCTGATCTGGATTAAATGATTTCTTCTTAATTCCAGCATTACTAGATAGAGATATTGTCATATCTAAAATGAGCCATTACTTGTTATTCAGTTTCAACATTGAACTCATCTGGATTGATTGTACGGAATATCTGTCTGGTTTTAAAGCTAATTTTACGGAATATCTGTCTGGTTTTAAGGCGAATTTTCGATAGTCGTCAATTTAAATGTCTGTTTCATTAGTCAAAGGAATAACACAAATTCAATTGCTACTTCTTTCCAATCGAATTTAAATCGCCCGAAGAAGGCTATCACAGCAGAGATCTTGGATAAGTTTTGTTTAAAAAAAAACCACCAAAGCTATCTACCTGAAACATACATCTGTAATTACCCAAATTTGTATGTAAGTTTTAATTATTTCCCCATGAATTTTAGATTTTGAAACCATGATATCCTTATTCAAATGAAAGACGAAACCAAGTTAAATTTTGCATCTACATGGAACAGTCGTGGTTATTCTTGCTTAAAGGACACAACGCATGTTTCTAAACTTTTGCATTTTTTCAGCAAAATTAACTCTTTTTATGCCTAAAACTACTTTAAATGTGTTTTAAATGAAATATTTTGCGTAGTTTTCGAGTTTGAAAGCGATGAAATTCAAATACTGCGATATGCATATTTTCTTTCGCTAGTTTACGCGCCATTTTGTGTGACGTCATATGCGCCCTTGGGTTTGAAAACATCTATTAGCCATTTCATAAACAGATTAGATTTAATCGACAAAAACCAATTGTCACGTTAACGGCTTGTAAATAATAATGCATTAAGATGTTTTGTACCGTGCTCGAGTGTACTATTTGTCGGTAGAAAGGATTAAGACTGAGTATTTTTCGAAGGAAGGTACGAGAAAAAAGACGTGGATAATTTTTTTGTTGGAGCAAGAACTTTACCTTAAAAAACACACCCAGTCACCTTTTCAAACATCGCTTGGACAGAGACCCTGATAAACTGCGAGAAAATGGATATATCGAAGCTATAAGCACTGGTAGGCCTATGTCATACATTCTGATTTGCTCTTCAAATTCAATACACACTCGGATCAACTGACCTTCACCTTGTAACAACATATATTGACGATACATTATAACTTCTACCAACTGGTAGATTTACAACAACAAAAAATTAAAGATACAAAATAATTGAACTTTTAATTATACAAATAATAGAATATTGTATTTCCTAACTTTAAATTGAATTATAAAATTATTTCTTTATTGAACTCGTAGCACCTTGAGTGCGTCAGTAGGCTATAACGCCGTGCTCCCACTTCGTACTTCCTAAAGACGTGCAGATCACAATTCAAAAATAGTAATAAGATTGCTTTATCAAAATAAAATAATGTGATTACCACTTTAAATTTGAATGTTTTTATTGATTTGTGGGTGTGTTGTCTTTTTCTTTCTTTCCGAAATGCACGCGTGACAATAGCTTGGCATAGGGCCTAGTTGTCAACAATTTAACGCATCATAATTTGTCTAATCCAAAAATAAATAATGATTGCACTCTTTATTTTAGAAAAACAGCGCCAATTACAGATGTATAAAGGAATAACATCCCCAAAACAGTTTGTAGACAGCGACCCATATAAACATTATTTACTCACAATTTTGCCGATTTCATACACGCTTTACTCGCTATATTTGGGTATTTACATCGTTATATGTGTGCACTGGTGGCGAACACATATAAAACTCGGACAATTTATCAACATCGATTTTAATGTTGCCCATGGTAAATGAATTAGGCCCCTAAAAGTTGAGTTTTTAATAATATTTCGCAGTACTTTCACAATCCGAAGGGCGCATGTGACGTCACTGTACCACGTGACTACCTACCTAATTAACTTGACTTTCTGAAATCGGGGCTTAGATTTAAGTCTGTATTGTGGTTAATTATCGCAAAATTTCGGCGAACGAACTATTAGAATTAATTACTATAAGCATAAAGAAGACAAAATGCATGTAATATTGTATACTTTGAAAACATGAGATGTGTCCTTTAAGGTCATACTCGACGTTTCTGACTTTTTTTTGCCTCCTCGATATGAAGAGTTCTTGTATGATTTCCGAAAAAAAACTTTAAATTTCGTAATGTAGTAATATCACCATGCTTTGTCTATCGGCCTTGTTATATCAGTGGTGAGATCACCTCACTAAGTAACGCAACTGTCTTTGTTCGATCCCGGTTTAATCTGAATATTTCCCTTTCCATTTTTGCTATAATAACCTAGTGATGTTCTTGTATACAACCTTCGTTAGGACATAAGAGTTTACTTTACATTTTCACTTCCCACAACCAGGAACTATCAAAATATGCCAAGTCTATGGCCAGCTCTGTATCTATGGATCAGGTAAGAATGCCCCAGCGGCTGCTCCGAAGCACGAGGTCTATTGATGAATCTGAAACCTAACGAAATAATTGTCTAACTATAACAATCTTACACGAGATACGTTTTATCAATTATTTTAAGTCAACTGTACATTTATGTATTCCAGACAAACCACCGTTTACAGTCAACAAAATTCAGGTGGCTTAGTACAACGTGACTCAGTCTTGTTAAAAGTTTACCCAAGGGAAACAAAGGAGTTCTGCAAATTACCATAACAAATGTCACAATTAAGCTGTTGAAGAATAGCCAAAACATGTACATGTATTTAAAACAAATTGCATCATCGTGTTATTGGATTTATTCAGTCTCCTACAATTTGTTCATTTTTATCTGTTTGTCCATTTCAAACGATCCAAACTGCCCTAATGTTCTGTCATTACTCAAAGGTAGACTATGTAAAGTCCGACTTATAAACCACTTCTATACTAGGTTACAAATTTTAATTCATTGAGAAATTTAGGGTGGCTCACTACACCTTGAAAAGTATGGAGGGTAATCGTGTTAAAAAAAACTTGTTAATCCAAACTTGCAACCGTGTTCATTTTTCAGCTTCAGCTATGTATGTTTGTAACTCAGGGAGTGTAAGTTATGTTTCTCAGAAATGTATACCTCAGTGTTGTACTCTTCATTTGTGTCATCGTTTGATTTCTGATTTTACATTTCTCTTTATAAAAATGCATCATTGTTTCCTAAGTTATACGCGGTCATCCCTACAGTATTTCCGTTTGTAGACTTAGTATTTACATAGCTGAACCCTTACACGTTATAAGTCAACAATTGTCAGGTTTACATGTTTGTCGAATTTCGGTATGATCATACATGGTTCAAGGACAACGGAAATCCACGATTTTTACCGAGAACCGAAAGAATTCCCCATCTTTAGGATTGGACTATTGCACATGCGTCAAAATTGACAAGGCATGTGCATCTCGAATTTGTTTTTATATAAAAAGACTAATCAACGTGTGTCACAGTATCAACGGTACGCATTACACACAGAAAATGATCTGATTTACACATGTATTATAACGCACAACACTCGTAAGGTTACGAAGCAACGCCTAATAATAAGCATATAATTTCTTGCTGTGCATGTGCACAGACATGTAGGGCTTACGTTCAATATGTATGAATCTAAAATCCGTGTACAAATATTTTGCACCGGTTAAGGTAGCTCGAGCTCATTACACTAAAAGTTTATTTAATGGCTCGTTAAAATACCTCTTATGAAGTATGATTTCACCATCGAAAAAATGAAACAAGCTCTCAATTATTTTATATCATTTTTTTTTTTTTTGGTGATTTTTCCCGGAATGATAAAAAAAATGTTTTGCTTGGAAATAAAGGATTCCAGAGTGTACATTTCGCTGTGATTTGGTGCATGATGAATATCTAATAAAACATGCCTAAATGGTTCAGATATAAATGTTCTAATTTTTTAGGGGGAAAAAATATTTATGAAAATTGAAAACGTTATTTGTTAATATACAATTATGGACTGTTTAGCAGGGATACATCAGAAATTACCAGGTCTTAGTAGGGTTATCACCAGAGGGCGCCTATGCGTATGTGTATGTAATATTAAAAGTGCAGAAGTCATGTGATACTGCACTTCACAGAGCCTGTCAAAAGGTTGAAAGAATGCTGTGGTAGAAAAAGTTTTTCCCAAAATCAATGAGGGGCATCCCATCTCTGTTAAAGTGTTCCTCTTTATAAATTTTGTGGGAGACGAAGTCTTCAAGAAGTTGTTTGACTGGATAATCACATTTGATATCCTTGATTTCGTCCATCTTATACTCGGGCACGTTAAACCAGAAAAGGGACATTTCTAATTTTTATAAAATTTATTTTCCGTGATTTTTACGTGCAAAGTTATTTTCACATACAAACTAAGGCATATTGGATGATATCTCCCACCACATGTACTTTGCAGTAAATAATGAATTAAAGGACTAAGCACCCACCCCTCCATTGGGCTGTTAGTTTAGAATAGACAACATATTTTAGGGGGGTCCCCCTTTTTTGCTAGATTGTCAAGAATTTTAGACGACTTCTCCTCTGCCTCCCACCCCCCTTTTTATATAGAAAAGCCACGCTATGTGCCTGATAGTCTGTCATTCTTTGTGCACCAAAAATTAAGTTCGGTTAAATTTCTGACAACTTCCTTACATATTGTTACATATCATAATGAACAAAATATATACTTATTATGATTTATTTTTTAAAATTAGGCCTAGATATGATTGACGAAAAAATAGCCTACCAAACTAACGTGTAATTTCACTCCAGTTGTACATCGCAAAATTTGGAATGTATAATTAGATATGTAAGGTATTTTAGATCTAATAGATATGACTTTATTATGATCAATTTTTTGAATTTTTAAGATACGTTAAAATTTATTCCAGAAATATGTTGTTTATTGATGACGTTTCACCCCAGTATGTACAATCTCGCGAGAATACCGCTTGTGTTCTGTTCGTGTAGCACATTGATTTCTCGCGAGAATACCGCTTGTGTTCTGTCCGTGTAGCACATTGATTTCTCGTGAGAATACCGCATTGTGTTCTGCCCGTGTAGCACATTGATTTCTCGCGAGAATACCGCTTGTGTTCTGTCCGTGTAGCACATTGATTTCTCGCAAGAATACCGCTTGTGTTCTGTCCGTGTAGCACATTGATTTCACGTGAGAATACCGCTTGTGTTCTGCCCGTGTAGCACATTGATTTCTCGCGAGAATACCGCTTGTGTTCTGTCCGTGTAGCACATTGATTTCACGTGAGAATACCGCTTGTGTTCTGCCCGTGTAGCACATTGATTCCACGTGAGAACACTGCTTGTGTTCTGTCCGTGTAGCACATTGATTTCACGTGAGAATACCGCTTGTGTTCTGTCCGTGTAGCACATTGATTTCTCGTGAGAATACCGCATTGTGTTCTGCCCGTGTAGCACATTGATTTCTCGCGAGAATCCCGCTTGTGTTCTGTCCGTGTAGCACATTGATTTCTCGTGAGAATACCGCTTGTGTTCTGCCCGTGTAGCACATTGATTTCTCGTGAGAATACCGCTTGTGTTCTGTCCGTGTAGCACATTGATTTCACGTGAGACTACCGCTTGTGTTCTGCCCGTGTAGCACATTGATTTCTCGTGAGAATACCGCTTGTGTTCTGCCCGTGTAGCACATTGATTTCTCGTGAGAATACCGCTTGTGTTCTGTCCGTGTAGCACATTGATTTCACGTGAGACTACCGCTTGTGTTCTGCCCGTGTAGCACATTGATTTCTTTCGGTTGTCGGTAGTATTCGTGAATTTCCGTTGTCTTTCCATAAATGGTCATATCGAAATTCGACAAACATGTAAACTTGACATTTGTTGACTTATAACGTGTAAGGGTTCAGCTATGTAAATACTAAGTCTACAAACGGAAATACTGTAGAGATGATTGCGTATAACTTAGGAAACAATGATACATTTTTATAAAGAGAAATGTAAAATCAGAAATCAAACGATTACACAAAGAAGAGTATAACACTGAGGTATACATTTCTGAGAAACATAACTTACACCCCCTGAGTTACAAACATACATAGCTGAAAAATTAGCACGGTTGCAAATTTGGATAACAAGTTTACATGCTTGGATTTGTTAACACGATTACCCTCCATAGAAAAGAGTTTAGGAAATCAACACGAAATGATTTAATCGTGAAAGATATAACGATATGCAATAAGTACATATATCAAAGAGGCAAAAAATGTGCAATTTTGGAGACAAAACATGATATTTTCAACCAAAAAAAACAAAAAACCCACAATGGAAACTGGCGGCTTTAAACTCGGGATCGGAGGGTCAGTAACCCGACATGTTATCTCTAAACAAATCGATCGATATAATTTCACAAAACATTGAAATCATCATCTTCTGAGATGTTGTCATAAAATGTATGGTGAGCTACCTTAAAGTAAATGTTCCTTGTAAACGGTGGCCGAGTTTCCACAGCGTGTACCGATCTCGTTAAGATATGTTAAAATGTACAGATTGCGTGCTATCGTGGGGATAGGCGTTAAATGGACTCGATATCACCTTGTTGACATTATACAATTATCAGTGGCTTTTGATGAGGTCTGCTTGTGACTATAAGGACTATTTAGTCATGGTAGACTGCACCATAGTCAGTAACTGCTTTGTTAAATTATCAGAAATTTCAAAACAGTTGTCCGTAACTGCTTTGTTACAGGTAAATTATCAGGAATTTCAAAACAGTTTAATCCGTATTTTTTTTTTAGTTCAACAAGTATTAAAAAACATGTGCATTATAATATATTCCATCATTAATTAAAGAATCCGCCCGATAGATAAAACCAAAAAACTGGCTGTAATAACAGTCCATGACTCATTGCAGTGAATAACAGACACAAGCAACGTTTCCCAATTTATTCATATAACAGCAATGACACATTCGGGATATACTGAAATGGACAATATCGGCCTCATGTGAAAATTTTGTGGGGTAACTGGGGAGTCGCCCAGTGAGCCAGTTTAACTTAACTTGTAAGGGGTACACTGGGGGGCCCGAGTAAAACATTCAGTGCCCAGACCTGAACGGACGCCAGCGTTCTAAGGAGGTAAGCGAGACCCGCCCTTCTCACCCTGTCTCCTGCAGTGCTACCTGGTATGTACATTATCATGTTGAACATAAGCCCCAAACATGCATCAGACTGTGGGCCCAACCGCCCCCGGTGGTGGCCCCACTATTAGTTTACTTGTTTTAACTTGTACGACTTTTAGTACTGTAAATTGCCCCCTGCTTTAGAAGCAGGTGGGGGAAACAACCAGGTTTTGGAGCAGAAACAGTCATCACATACCATTACCGACTCCCAAGTTCGGCCACAGACATTGGAACAATGTCCCCCACAAAAAACTTGTAGGATTAAAAACTGAGTGAAACTCAAAATACAATAAAGAATTACATGGATAAGAATAAGTCATTTGACCAAACCACAGTACTTGAAACTGGAGTTGCACAAAAATTACAGTAAACGCACAATTGGCAAACAGCAACAAGCACGAAATGATAAATTACTTGTGCGGCGGGTAAGAAAAACCTTGACATTTGAAGAAAAAGAAAAAAAAATTCCAAGGCCGCTTGATATTGTTGAGAAATAATTGATTTCCCAGGACCGACATACAGATGAGTGCCATCTGTTCGGAACAACTCAATCTCAGTAGCCTTGATGACATGGTTGTGTCCAATGTACAAACCTCTAACCTGGTTAGCCATGAATTTTTATCATGCAACTATGGGCAACATGCTTCTAGGTACTGAAAACGTGTCGTAGGAGTGCCATCCGCATGAAAAGAGCAATATATAAGTAATGGGAGGGGGACTATAAATATGCCTTAATTAGTAGTGTTGGGCAGATAATTTGACAAACTAGGGGTTTGCCGGTTTGGTTGGTCTTGGACCTATGTGAAAATACCAACGCTTGACCTAGCTGGTTTTGAGAAACTTGTGGAATCGACGATGACAAAACTTACTGACTGCGCAAACCGTAAAAATGCCAATGAAAAGGCTGCTGAAAAAATAAGACATGATTAAAAAAAGGCGAGCGACATACTGATGTTAAAGCACGAAAAATTTTAACAAATAATTGGTAAGATATAGGAAGTCTTGATATATTGAGACACCTATAAACCGCTTGACACCTTCTAGGGATGAGAGAAATTTGATTGGTTGTTTATGTACATCAACCAGAATTTGCTGTGAATTTTGCCCCAAGACATTGCAGGGTTGGAGGCCTTACGAAGTCGGAATTGGTCGTCATACTTTTGCCAATTTTGTTAACGATTAGCTGCAAGCCTTATATCTCGCATGTACTTAAGCATTTCTTGGGCCGTTTGACTATGTTGAAGTACAATGCTCATGTAAATCATGAAGGCTGATGTCCACTTTTCTATGCTCAAAAACGAGTTAAGTTGGCGCTTGACTACGCATAGCTTGCCATTGACAAGTTGTAATCCCCCGTGGGACTCAAATTGCTCCAATTCCGTAGCAGATTTGATTAGGACAGACAGATCAATAAATCCCCCTCCCATATTTTTTGCGTGAGTTTAAGCGGGACATGACTGCCGATATCATCGCATGCAGATGTAATTTGACAAGGTAAGGGTAAATATGCCGCTTGGTTCAACAAAAAATTGCAAGACTCACCCGGGTTATCCGGTGCATTATCGATTGGGAATCGAGGGACCTCCTCAGGGGGCTGTGGCTGCCCCTCTGCATGGGCTAGTCGATCCGTCCAAGGTGTGGCCGTGTGATTTGGACTTCGTTCCCGGAGTTGAGCTGTTGTCCAACGATTACGTTTCATCCCGACCCCCTGGCCGGGGATCTCTGGGTCGCTGCTCGTTTTTTTAGGTGGCATTCCTAATGCAGGAAAAAATTGTCAAAAAGCTATGTGTAGGGAATAAATCCCAAAAAGGGGAGAAAAAACTTCGGCCACGTGCTTGGTTTCCGCCTCAAATACCAGAACCACGTTGCTGCTTCGGTTGGAAAAAGTGTAATGAATGGGTTCGATCACAGGGAGTACCGAGTGTGACGTAGTGCATACAAATTAACTTGTACCATCTAGCCGCTAAAGTCACGTAGACCCGACCTACAGGGTGTATCAAAATTAATACGGACTATTTGGTATAAACTCAAATAATCTCGACTATTCCAACAGTCAAAATGAAGAAACTGTAACAGTAATGAAATATTGTCAGGTTGGGGTTTTTTTTCACTATTCGTTATCTGCAACTTTTCATTGTAGTTGATAGTGGTTTGACCATAATTAAATTTGATTCCCTGATTAAAAAGTGAAGATAACGAACAGTTAAATCTCATAACTCCTATCAAGAATACAAAATTCAGAGTTGGGCAAACACGGTCCCCTAGGCATAACTGATTTATTGATACGTGTTTTAAAACGTTTGATTGGACGATAAAAATGTTAGCAAATCCACCCCGAATCACAACCAAACCAGTTAATTGACTGCTAGATCTGTACAATTCAGTCTGTCATCTTATTTAGCAAACTGACCATCGCTAAAGTTTTCACCTTTGGAAAAGGGATGTTCACAAATTTCTATTTTAATTATTTTTACTTATCTTTTTTTTCCTTTAGTGAACAAAATACGAAGAATCACGGATTGCTAATAATTATTTAGCATTTTGATAAAAATAATGATATATTGTTGACAGGGGATGATTACTCCTCCTAGGCAACTGAACCCACCTCTGGTGTGTCCAAGGGTTCGTGTTTGCCCAACTCTCTATTTTGTAGGAGTTATGAGATTGATCACTCTTCTTTATCTTCACCTTTCATTATGAATTTATGAAAGTCAATAGGATATCACTATGTTTGCATCACATTCAGAAATAATAATGCAATAAAACTTACTTTGAGCAGTTTTACACTTTCATCGATACCCAGTCCTATAAGAACCCGGATGGATTTTCCAGCGTCAGCCATTCCGAGTCGGTACAGGAGAAGAACACCCGGCGCTCCCGGCTGATTAAGATTTCCGTCTTCTGGATGGTCGTCCTAATGCTCGCTCTGATAATTTTCATTATCTACATATCCAATTACAGAGGTACTTCATTTCTCAACCCTCCGTCAATGACCTCCTCGCCCCCCCCCCCCCCCTCGCCCCCAGGGAATGAATTTCCCCCCTTCTGTACATGAATTTTCCCCCTTCGGTAAATGAATTTCTCCCCCTTGGTAAATGAATTGTTCTACCCTCGGTTAATGAATTTTTCTTCCTTCGGTAAAAAAAATTTCTCCCCTCGGTAAATCAATTTCCCTTCCCTCGGTCAATGAATTCCTCGTCCCTAGGAAAATGACACACACACACCCCTTTGGTAAATGAATTTCTTCCCCTCGGTAAATGAATTTTTCCCCTTCGATAAAATTGACCCCCCCCCCCTTGGTAAATCAATTTGATCTCCCTCGATAAATGAACTTCTCCCTCGGTAAAAGAATCTCTCATCCCTCGGTAAATGAATTCCTTGTCCCTCGGTAAATGAATTTCTCGTCCCTCGGTAAATGAATTCCTCGTCCCTCGGTATCGTCCCTCGGTCAATGAACTCCTCGTCCCTCGGTCAATGAATTCATCGTCCCTCGGTGAATCCTCGGTCAATGAATTGTATTCCCTCGGTAAATGAATTCCTCGTCCCTCGGTCAATGAATTCCTTGTCCCTCGGTCAATGAATTCCTTGTCCCTCGGTCAAACCTCGGTCAATGAATTCCTCGTCCCTCGGTCAATGAATTCCTCGTCCCTCGGTAAATGAATTCCTTGTCCTTCGGTCAATGAATTCCTTGTCCCTCGGTAAATGAATTTCTCGTCCCTCGTTCAATGAATTCCTCGTCCCTCGGTCAATCCTCGGTCAATGAATTCCTCGTCCCTCGGTAAATGAATTCCTCGTCCCTCGGTCAATAAATTCCTCGTCCCTCGGTAAATGAATTCCTCGTCCCTCGGTAAATGAATTCCTTGTCCTTCGGTCAATGAATTCCTTGTCCCTCGGTAAATGAATTCCTTGTCTCTCGGTAAATGAATTCCTCGTTCCTCGGTCAATCCTCGGTCAATGAATTCCTCGTCCCTCGGTAAATGAATTCCCTGTCCCTCGGTAAATAAATTCTTCGTCCCTCGGTCAATGAATTCCTCGTCGTCCCTCGGTCAATCCTCTGTCCATGAATTCCTCGTCCCTCGGTCAATGAATTCCTCGTCCCTCGGTCAATAAATTCCTCGTCCCTCGGTCAATGAATTCCTCGTCCCTCGGTAAATGAATTCCTCGTCCCTCGGTCAATGAATTCCTCGTCCCTCGGTCAATCCTCGGTAAATGAATTCCTCGTCCCTCGGTCAATAAATTCCTCGTCCCTCGGTCAATGAATTCCTCGTCCCTCGGTAAATGAATTCCTTGTCCTTCGGTCAATGAATTCCTCGTCCCTCGGTAAATGAATTCCTTGTCCCTCGGTAAATGAATTCCTCGTCCCTCGGTCAATCCTCGGTCAATGAATTCCTCGTCCCTCGGTAAATGAATTCCTTGTCCCTTGGTAAATGAATTCTTCGTCCCTCGGTCAATGAATTCCTCGTCCCTCGGTAAATGAATTCCTCGTCCCTCGGTCAATAAATTCCTCGTCCCTCGGTCAATGAATTCCTTGTCCTTCGGTCAATGAATTCCTCGTCCCTCGGTAGATGAATTCCTTGTACCTCGGTCAATGAATTCCTCGTCCCTCGGTCAATGAATTCCTTGTCCTTCGGTCAATGAATTCTTCGTCCCTCGGTAAATGAATTCCTTGTCCCTCGGTAAATGAATTCCTCGTCCCTTGGTCAATCCTCGGTCAATGAATTCCTCGTCCCTCGGTAAATGAATTTCTCGTCCCTCGGTCAATGAATTCCTCGTCCCTCGGTAAATGAATTCCTTGTCCCTCGGTCAATGAATTCCTTGTCCCTCGGTAAATGAATTCCTTGTCCCTCGGTAAATGAATTCTTCGTCCCTCGGTAAATGAATTCCTCGTCCCTCTGTAAATGAATTCCTTGTCCTTCGGTCAATGAATTCCTCGTCCCTCGGTAAATGAATTCCTTGTACCTCGGTCAATCCTCGGTCAATGAATTCCTCGTCCCTCGGTCAATGAATTTCTCGTCACTCGTTCATGTAGATACACTGTAACTGTACAGTTCAATCAGATTTTGTGAATTCATGAAAATCGATGTTTCGTTCTACCATAGTATTATAACATTTTTTTCTGTTTACAGATTCCAAGATTAGATACTGTAAGTAGTGTGTTTTATGTATGTAGTTTTGATTACATTTCTCTGTGTTCTTTACAATACTTTTTATTTTCATGAATGATATTTCTCAATGCATGGTTATATAGTATACAACTTTTATAAATTCATATAATTCCAATGTTATTCATTACAGTTGTTTTGATTGGACAAAAATAAAGCTGAACGAGAGTTTACACATTAATAAATCCATAAACGTGATGTATTCATACACGCCTGAAAACAAATAACGTAGTGCGGGGAAACTATTCCAATTTTTGAAATTGTTAATAAAGTGAATGAATTGGAATTATAAGAATCAAACATTCTTTTTGAAGAATTTATCGATGTGTAAACTCCTGATACATTACTCACAAACATAACATTAAAGTGCTTCGCACTTTTATTCAGTTTGTGAGTAAAATTTCCGGAGTTTGCATATTGATAATTTTTTCAAAAAGAATCCTATAATGAAGATTTTCATTTTGAAAATATTCATTGCAGATACTTCCGAAATAACATTGACGATCAAACAAGATTACACGGCAACGTTAGGAAATAAAAATTCGCAGGAATACAGGGAATTGACGTCACAGCTGTGTTCTCAGGTAACATCGTGTATATGCCCCGTTTTCTTTTGAACATATCCTAATCGCATGATAAGCGTTCAAGTGATGCGAGATACAGGAAATGCTTACTCTTCCTAAGCACCTGACCCCTACCTCTGGTGTGTCCAAGATTCGTGTTTGCCTGTATGTTCATCTTTCAGGATTCTGTTCGTTTTCTTCACTTTTTCATACAATAAGTGTTCCATTTTATTCCTATTCTCCGTGACCAGTTACAAGAAAATACACTCAATATTGTAACACAGCTGGAAACCAGGAATTAGATACTGATTGTTAGGCCGTTCTTCACACACTGAATTCGACTACGGATAACTATAATAATATAGGGCTCACGGCGGGCGTAACCGGTCAACAGGGGATGCTTACTCCTCCTAGGTACCTGATCCCACCTCATGTATATCCAGGGGTCCGTGTTTACGCAACTCTCTATTTTGTATTGCTTATAGGCGTTATGAGATTGATCACTGTTTGTTATCTTCTCTTTTCATATTGGTTGCTATCCATCTTGATTGTCACGGCTACGATTTGAAAAATAAATAATAATATTCTGACTTATTTCATATTCTAAATCTCCCATTTTGCAGCGAATGACATGTAGAAGGTAATGATTGTATATTCCCTCAGTCAAAGTCTTGGTGCGCGTCTCACTGATTATGCCCCCCCCCCCCCCCCCCCCCCCCCCCCCCCCCCCCCCAAGTGAGGAATGTACTGCTTTTACCATTGAGAGGATTTTTTGAAAGTTATTACCTTAATCGATTAACACAAAAAAAAGAAAAGATGTCTTTGTATTACAAATGCATGATACACATGTACATGTCATTCTTTAAGGTGTATGATGTCATTATAATGATTTGAGTACATAGAAATCTTTACAAAGTTTTTGATCCCGTTACTAATGTCTGTTTCCATGGTTATATCTGTGTTGAGACAACACCGTATTTTATTGCATTTCATTCAGAAATAAAATTGAAAGCAAACGGGGTCTTGATCTCCTTTCGTGTTGTGGAACCTGTCAATAGGTGACATCAAGACAGCCTATCCAAGCTGTTGTTGTTCTGTGAAATCTACACACATTGATGGAGTAAGCGATAAATATCAAAATATCAAAACATTTTTTCGAAAAAACGTAAAAAGCATGATTTAAAATAATTACATTCATTCAGCAAACGTCACGATATAAACGTGCAGACAAGATATCATAACGCGTGTTAATCTGCATGTGCATGACGTCTTATTTACACCATAGATTTAATCACAGACTTTTAAAATCTTGAATATCACCGGTAACCTCAGATCTAGATTTCAGAAGCTAGATTACTACTGTATGCATCTGCAAAAGATTTAGAAATGCTGATAAATTTCATATTTACTTTTCGTTTCCACGGTAACCATATTGCGGTTACACCCATACTTGACTACAATTAAATCTACAGTTGTTGTGCTGAGGAAATGTGGATAACGAACAGTGATCAATCTCGTAAATCCTTAAAGAATACAAAACTAAGTGTATTGCAAACATGGACCACTGGACACACAAGGAGTGGGAATGGGTGGCGAGGAGAAGTAAGCATCCCCGTTGACACACCCACCTTGAAGCCTATATTTCAATCAGGTAAACGGAGTAATCCGTAGTCAAAATCAGCATGTAAAGAACGGCATAACAATTGATATGAAACACATCAAGCAGCATTTGACTTGACGATAGATTGTCTATCATAACGGTAATTGAAAATGCTAACTTCAAACGAAACTGTTGAAACCCTTGTAATATCAACCTTTTTGTTTGAAGCTTGCTTTGATTTCAAAATTGATCATATTCTAAAACATGCTCTCACGTATCGAATTAGTTGAGAGATATAAAAATCATATGCAGGTGATACTGGAATATTGTTACATAAAATGGGATGTTGACGGGGGAGAAGCTAAAGTCATCCCCTTTGTCATAAAGCTGAATTATCAGTTTGCAGTTCACCTGGTTTGACATTGTCTTGAAAGATCTGCCGTCTTCCCTTAAGTGCTGTGGTATCGTTTGATGATTGATTGGTTATACATGTACATCGTTTAACGTCCCGCTCGAGAATTTTTCCCTCATATGGAGACGTCACCATTTGCCGGTGAAATTTAGGCTAATGCTCAGCACTTACGGACTTTGAACAGGAAGGGATCTTTATTGTGCCACACAGCAGTGCCGTTACAAGGGGTCTCGGTTTTTACGGTCCCATCCGAAGGACCGCCCTATTTAGTCGCCTCTTACGACACGCAAGGGGGCACTGAGGACATATTTTAATCCGGATCTCGTTTGCAATAATGATTATACTCAATTGTCAGCAGTATCCTCAGATTAGAAGTTACACAGAATATTTAAAATAGCAGAAAACATACACCAATTTTTTAGCCCGTTGCCATGACAACCATTATACATAGGACCAGGAACGTGGTAAATGATTGTTCCTAGCAACAATTTATCTCACACTGTGGGGGACATTTCGCTATCATATGCTATATTCCATATGCTATAATAATTCAAATCCTTACGTGGAATGACATTATAAAGGTGTAAACATTTGTGTTTCGATAGTTATTGTGTAGTTGAATCCCAAGTTTTTCTTCAGATTATTTCAAATTTGCTTTTACTTTTAGATGGAAAAGACATTTAAGAGAAGTAATTCATATGGTAGCAATTACCAGTTCTGTGAGGTGAAGAACCTGAGGTTTGTGACGAGTTAAGATTATATTTGAGAGGTTTAACAAGTGCTAAAATGATTGCACATGTAAGCATTACCAAGAATCAAGATGACGATATCTGAGAGATCTGTCACAGGTTAAGATGACAGTGTTCAAGAGATATGTTTTTATTAAGATGTTGACGGATATATGCAAGGTGAAGATAACGAACAGTGATCAATATCATAACTCCTATAGACAATACAAAATAGATAGTTGGGCAAACACGGACCCCTGAACAAACCAGAGGTGGTATCAGGTACCTAGGAGGAGTAAGCATCCTTTGTTGACCGGTCACACCCGCCGTGAGCCCTATATCCTGATCAGGTAAACGGAGTTATCCGGAGTCAAAATCAGTGTGCCAAGAATTAGAGATTTGTGACTTGTTAAAATGATGATATCTGAGAGATTCGTCACTAAATAAGATATCGATATTTGAGTTAATTATCACTTGTTATGATTACGGCATCTGGGATGTTTGTCAAATGTTAAGATGTCGATATTTGAGAGATTTGTGACTTGTTCGAGAGATTTGTAACGTGTTAAGATGTCGACATTTGAGAGATCTGTGACTTGTTAAGATGTCGATATATAAGAGATTTAGTGTTAAGATGTCGATGCATGAGAAATTTGTGACTTGTTAAGATGGTGGTAGTAGAGAGGTATTTTCAAGTGTTTATACGATGGTGTCTGTAAGGTTTTATCATCCTATTAATAAAATGGTATCTGAGAGATTTTCATGAATGTAGATGATGGTATCAAGGAGGTTAGTCACATACTGAATTGATGATATCGAAGAGCTTTGTTACGTGTTCAAATGATAGTGTCTGAGTGGTTTTTTACGTCTCAGATTATGGAATCTTGAAGAATAATGGTAACTAGGAGGTTTGTCATATGATCAGGTTATGGTATCAGAGTGTTCTTACAGTAAATCACTGTATACTACCGTTAAGGAGATAATTTTCAGTCCTGTTTTTACTGCGATTCTGCGTATCAGAGTATATCATCTGTTTGAATGTTCTCTCTCTATCTGTATTCGAAGTTTCGCAAAAATTTATGATCAAAAAGAACGGGTTAAAGTTTGATAGCGATTGTTACTGATTGAAATGGTTATAAACAAAAGGTATGGTTTTTGAAAACATTATATTTAGTAACCTTGGCTGGGGTTTGTAGTGGTTGAGTGCATTTATTAGGAAAGGAATAACATTTCACAAAATACCCGTGAAATAAGTTGATAATTCTCATTCTGATATTTTTTAGAAGTACATGTATATACTGCACAGTCTTGTTACTACAACACATATTCCATTTACATGCGCTGTTTGTCTTTTTTATTACATGCGTGTATTTGTTGACCTTTTCAGATCTGGTAGTATTATTGTGACATTCATGTTGTACTTCACCGACACAGTTGATGTGACAAATGAAGAAGTATATAGAATCATTAACTCTTCCATTACCGTTGTAAATTCTACGACAATCTTTGCGGAATATGTTATCGACGCGGCCGATATCTCTATATCAACAACAATAGCTGTATACGGGAGAGATCCCCTACCCTATCTGATATCTAACAGCGTGCTTCCAGTCACTCAAATTCCAAGTTCAACGGTGCCAGAAACAACCGTTGAAACAACTTCACCACAATCAACATCTGGAACAAGCCCAACGCTCTCAACATCTACAACCACCCCAACGACCTCAATAACATTTAAAACCACCCAATCGACCTCAACAACATCTACAACCACCCCAACGACCTCAACAACATCTAAAACCACCCAATCGCTCTCAACAACATCTGGAACAACCCCAATGCTCTCAACAACATCTGGAACTATCTCAACTCTATCACCAACACCTGAAACTACGTCTACGGAAACAAAATCCAACTCAGAACCATCAACAGCTGTTACAGTTCAAACCTCCTCAACGACAACATCTGCTGTTCAAAACACTATTCCATTTTCTACAACAGTTCAGAAGACTTCATCACAATCAACAACAGTTAAGGTCACTTTAATAGCCTCAACAACACAGCAAACCACCTCAGCATCATATACATCACTTACAGCCACAACAAATCCATCAACAACTGTTCAAACTACATCTCCTGATAATCAGACCATTTTACAATCTTCAACAACGGTTCATGGAGCTCCATCTACTACGACACAAGAGACGTCAACAACATATCCAACACTTACGTACATATCAACATCATCAGGAACAGTTGACACTACATCAACACCATCATCTACTAAAACAACGTCAACTCTTTCATCGACAGTTCAGTCCACGTTACCACTATCCTCAACAGTTCAAACCACTTCATTATCATCAACAGCAGCTCGGACCATGATCACGTCATTAACAACAGCTGGTACCACTTCCTCAGCAGCAGACCAATCTATGACTACAGGTATGGTTTATAATCGTATTGGATGTGGTTACTATGACTCCCCTCAGATCCAGTTCTCAGCTTGTAATCTTATACGATAGAGCATCTGTTAATTTTATTGTGATAAATCTTATACATGTTTTGTCTACGAAAATGTAAAACATTTGAAGAAGTTCTTGTGTCTTGGTTATTAGGTATAATATGCGAGGCCAAATCATCTTCAGTTGTTTTCTTTATAAACAAATTTTAAGAAATCTTATCATATGTATTTGTCTTTATAAATGGATGCAAACTTACTTAATGCATTTTACCTTCTTTTTTTCATACATGACATTTTCTTCTGTAGAAAATACACCTTCATCATCGAGTACAACAAGAACAGGTATGCTGGCTATATTTCCTGCCTCTGAGTATCAGCAAGTCGATCTCGTACTAAACATTGACTGTAAACTAAGTCAAGTTAATTTCCCCAACTCTATCTTTTATAATATCAAACATCACTTTTCTATGACCATTTTCAGCAATCGTTCGTTCTGTCTTGTTAACAACATTATAACATACTCTGCATTCTGAAATATTTGTACGTCAGATTCGTCCTGAACGTTTGACGAGTGTTTTCATTTGATCATCATCACTGACATATATCTTCACCTACATAGCATCAGTTACGCCATGTTCACCATTTCTTCAGTAGATCAATCTATAAAGTTTAAATATATCTAATAGTGTTTGTTTACAACATATGAATCATGCAACATGGCCTGCATATTTCGATACATTTCGATACATATAATATCATGCTTACAACTTAACATAAATGAAACATCACACTGTCCTTCTTCCTCTCTCTCTCTCTCTCTCTCTCTCTCTCTCTCTCTCTCTCTCTCTCTCTCTCTCTCTCTCTCTCTTCTTTCTCTCTCCCTTTCTTCCTTTCTTTTATCTAAAATTCAAATGTGGCAAGTTTGATTGATGTCATATATAAGATCATAATAATAAAATAACATTTTTTTGTATTCTAAATCTCATATAATAATTTTTTCACTCATTTATACCAACTCTCGTTATCCACTTACGCTAAGAACTTAGTTATCCAAACATAAATAAGCTCAGCTGAATTTCTTACAGCTGCAGAAACAAAAGAAGCAGAAATAACAACTGAATTAAGCACTACCACAGAGGACGCATTGACTACTACAACACTTATAACATCCTCAACACTACCGCCAGATACAGCACAATCTGTTTCAACACCAACCACATCAACACCAACTACAACAGAAACACTGAAAATATCTACCACATCACCAACACCAATTACAACAGAAACACTGAAAATATCTACCACATCACCAACACCAATTACAACAGAAACACTGAAAATATCTTCCACATCACCAACACCAATTACAACAGAAACACTGAAAATATCTTCCACATCACCAACACCAATTACAATAGGAACACCATCAACATCAACCACTTCATCGACAACTAAAACAGAATTACCAACACCAACTACAACAGAAACACTGAAAATATCTACCACATCACCAACACCAATTACAACAGAAACACTGAAAATATCTACCACATCACCAACACCAACTACAACAGGAAAACCATCAACATCAACTACTTCATCGACAACACAATCTGTATCAACATCAACCACATCACCACCGACAACTACAACAGAAACAGTGACAACATCAACAACATTCCCAACGACTTTATCCACAACAGAAATACTGACATCGACAACAGTAACATCTCAAGCTTCCCCATCTACGACAAAAACACTGACATCAATGCCAAAAACATCGCCCACTTCCCTATCTACAACAGATATACTGACAACATCATCACCATTAACAACTCGAGCGTTCCAATCAACTACATTAGAAACATTGACAACATCACCAACATCCCCCGCTAGTAGAACAGAAACAACAACTATGTCTTCTCTTCCAACAGAAACATCATCTGCTAGTCCTTTCTCAATATTTTCTACCTTAACACAATTTACAGATACAACATTAACATCCACTCAAAAGCCCACGGAGAATTTATCAATAACAACCCCTGATAATACAACATACACCTCTCTACCAACTCAAACGTCAAACAATACAAAAGAATTAATTACTTCCGTCACTGTAGAACCAACAACGAAATCAACAACAGAAAATCTAGATTCATCGTCTACTAAAGTCACTACACCACAATCAACAGCCGAAAATCTAGATTCATCGTCTACTAAAGTCACTACACCACAATCAACAACAGAAAATCTAGATTCATCGTCTACTAAAGTCACTACACCACAATCAACAACAGAAAATTTAGATTCATCGTCTACTAAAGTCACTACGTCACAATCAACAACAGAAAATCTAGATTCATCGTCGTCTTACGTTACTACATCACGATCAACAACAGAAAACATTATACAAACAACACAGATAGCATTGTCAACAACGAACACAACAGACAACTCGACATTGACATCAGAAACACCTCCTGGCACTACAACAATGGTTACGGAGACAACAACAGGTGCTCCTATCAGCACAGCCAGTGAGTGTTCATCAAGTTTATAAATACCTGTAAATGGAAATAATACTGTATGCTGCATATCAAATGTACATGAACTATAATGTAAAGCTTTTGTTACTGTTATACAACTTCTTAACCTTTAAAGCTTCTGGTTATCTTTTATATTTTATTATCATACCTCCATATCTATGACATTTATTTCGAAGTATATCTGGGGGTAGATAGAAGGTCCATCTCTCTCTCTCTCTCTCTCTCTCTCTCTCTCTCTCTCTCTCTCTCTCTCTCTCTCACCTCTTATTTTCCCCTCCCCTTCTCCTTTTTCTCTCTTTCCTCTCTCCTTTTTCATTGATTCCTTTTCCTCTCCTCATTCTATTTCTACCCGTCTTCTCCCCTTGTCTTCTCCCCTTGTCTCGTCCCCTTGTCTCGTCCCCTTGTCTTCTCCCCCTGTCTTCTCCCCTTGTCTTCTCCTCTTGTCTTCTCCCCTTGTCTCCTCCCCTGGTCTTCTCCCCTTGTCTTCTCCCCTTGTCTTCTCCCATTGTCTCCTCCCCTTGTCTCCCCCCCCCTTGTCTCCTCCCCTTGTCTTCTCCCCTTGTCTCCTCCCCTTGTCTTCCCCCCTTGTCTCCTCCCCTTGTCTCCTCCATTTGTCTTCTCCCCTTGTCTCGTCCCCTTGTCTTCTCTCCTTGTCTCGTCCCCTTGTCTTCTCCCCTTGTCTCGTCCCCTTGTCTCCTCCCCTTCTCTTCTTTCCTTGTCTCGTCCCCTTGTCTCGTCCCCTTGTCTTCTCCCTTTGTCTCCTCCCCTTGTCTTCTCCCCTTGTCTCCTCCCCTTGTCTCCCCCCCTTGTCTTCTCCCCTTGTCTTCTCCCCTTCTCTCCTCCCATTGTCTCCTCCCCTTGTCTTCTCCCCTTGTCTCCTCCCCTTGTCTTCTCCCCTTGTCTTCTCCCCTTGTCTCCTCCCCTTGTCTTCTCCCCTTGTCTCCTCCCCTTGTCTCCTCCTCTTGTCTCCTCCCCTGGTCTTCTCCCCCTGTCTTTTCCCCTTGTCTCCTCCCCTTGTCTTCTCCTCTTGTCTCCTCCCCTTGTCTCCTCCTTTCATTCTCTCCCTTTGCTCTGTCTACTCTCACATCTTTATTATCTGCTTTTTATATATTCAGTCATACAGCGTCATAACTACATATTCAGTCTTGTATACTATGTTCCAGACATATCATTCCCTAGTGTGACGGTCCTTGCTAGAGAGGACTTGGTGTTAGAGTGCACAATTGACGTGGTGGAGAATTGGGACACAGTAATTGCTAGCCGGGAACTTGGTACAAGTTCGTCTGTACTCGCATTACTCTCAAGTAATGGCACAGAATCACACCCTACGAAGAGTGATTTAACAAGTGTAACCTTTACACGACATACTGACAGAATAACAGTTGTATTTCACGTCAAGTTAGCTACAGCAGTAATATGCCCGTCACTCTTACGATTCAAATGCGGGATAACAATGGCGGACATTGCAGAAACAGTTATAATGAAGATAAGCGACGCTGAGATCACTGGTAAGTTCTATATTATTGAAATATTCATTTTCAGTAAAAGTCAGTTTGTATTCCGTATTTGTTATTTAGTACCATGTTATTAAATCTAAAACCTGGAAGGCAACACAATATCGACATTACCGTGTACTACGATAACGAAGCCACCATCACTTACTTTCCAGCGCCCATCAATAACGTAACGCTGGATATGAAGACAACGTATTACAGCGGTGAAAGAGTGGAACTGACCTGCAGGACGACAACCGACTATGAATATGGCCAAATTTCCCTAGAAGTCCGACTACCCGACGGCTCCGTGCTACAAGACCCCGCAAAGCGGAGCATGTATGAGTCACCTAGAAATAGTGACTGCTCTGTGGATTTTGAGTGGAACTATAAAACTAGTTTTCCCATGGAGCTAGCTTTGAATGGTTCTGTGATACGTTGTATAGCATCAAACACACTGCTGAATAAAACTGCTGTCGCATCGGAAGTGGTTACTGTGTTGCAGTCAGGTATGTAAATGTAAAGCTTATACGGTACAAATTTTGATGCACCAGATGCGCATTTCGACAAATAATGTCTCTTCAGTGTCGTTCAACCGAAATGTTTGAAGTTGTATTTCGATTGTAGATTTGTGATAGTTTGGAAAATAAACTACATTGATGGCAAAACATAGAATCTCCTGATTTATAGACAAAGCCAGGGAATGTTTATAGATATCCTCTACATCCATTCGTTAGAGTTTCTGTTCGTCTGTTTCTGCGCATAGTACCATGTAGTACAAATAAGATATTGATATGAAAACTTCTCGCATGCTTCCTAATGATAAAATGTCAATTGATGTCGTTGCGATTTATTCATTCAAACGATACAACTAGGATAACGAACAGTGATCAATCTCATAAATCCCAAAAAACAATACAATCTCATAAATCCCAAAAAGAATACAAAATTAGAGTAGAGCAAACACAGTGTGATATTGTTGAACGTATATTTCCCGCACGTCTTATCATTATCACTTGAGATATGGAAATCAAAATTGCTGTCTACTTCTTTAGTAATAAAGTAACGACTTTTCACCGTAGAAGAAGACTGACTTTCTTTGTAATTTGCAAACGTTTACCCAGGATTGGGCCTATTTGCATTGTATACGTATATATTCTATGCCACTAGTTTATTGCGCTGAGTTGTATTTTCTTGACAGTGTTTCTAGTGATAAACCATAGATCGTTTTCGACTTTCGGGTTCATTTACTTCTACCAGATTTATGAACTCTTAATAAAATAGATTTTCTATGATTGTTACAATGTACAAATGGTAAGGAACATACATTGGATAGAGCATACTTTTACTTTCTCAGATTTTTGGTAAAAATATAACGTTTTATTAAATATCAAGAAGAAAAACACTTGACAAAAATGTTTATTCCTTCTGTTTAGGTAGATACTTCTGCTATTAACATGAATCTGTTTTATAGTTAAAGTCTCCCATTTAATTTCAGATGTATCTTTTACACAATATCATGTGGCAGCTAAACCTGGAGAGCGTGTTAGTATTCATTGTCAGACGAGCGTGGCGACGTCAGCAATAAACTCTATTTCAATTTACAAAATATCCAATAACACAAACGCTACCATAGCAAACTATGCCAATGGAGTACTTACCGATAGTCCAGGAAGATCAGTAACCTTTGAGGATGGAGAGTTAAAAGTGGAATACATTAACCTACAGTGTAGTGATGAAGGACAATATTTCTGTACCGTTACGACCGGAAGTTCTGTAATTGCCTCTCCTCTCCCCCTGACCTTACAACCCACAGGTAAGTCTGTTTCTTCCCTTGGGCGATCCCTTAATGTATAAAGCATGGTATACCAATCTAAATTGATGTACAGCAATGTTTTCCTCAGATTAAAATGATATGAATCATATCCCTATGCAAGGTGAAGATAACGAACAGTGATCAATCTCGTAACTCCTATAAGCAATACAAAATAGATAGTTGGGCAAACATGGATCCCTGGACACACCAGAGGTGGGATCAGGTGCCTAGGAGGAGTAAGCATCCCCTGTTGACCGGTCACACCCGCCGTGAGCCCTATATCCTGTTCAGGTAAACGGAGTTATCCGCAGTCAAAATCAGTGTGCCAAGAACGACTTAACAATCGGTATGAAACACGTCAGACAGCATTTGACCCAATGCGAGGTTGTATTGACGAACTACATCGTTATAACGACCATAGAATTTGCGAAATGTTGACTTCAATCGAGACTGTTGAAACCCCTGTACCATCAACTTGTTTGTATGTAGCTTACCTCGATTTAAAAACTGATTATACGCAGAACAAGCTCTTGCATATCGAATCAGTTAAGATATATAAACGCCACATGCAGGTGATAATGGAATATTGCTACATAAATATGGGAAGTTGATGATGGAGAAACTGAAATCATCCCGTTTGTCATACAGTTGAGTTGTCAGTTTGACGTTAATGTCTACTTTCAATAAAATATCTAATTATGAAGCAAAAGTGGTCGACTCTGTAGTGTCCTTTATTTTGAGCTCACAGGGATATATCAAATCGACATATGAATGAATGCTATTGTTGTTAATAGACAAAACATCATCGATATATCTAAATGTCGAATTGAAGGTCACAGCGAAATATTTTTTCTTCTCGCGTATAAGTTTTTGAATAAATTCTGCTTCATATGAATATAGAAACAAGTCAGCTAACAAAGGAGCACAATTCGTGCCCATGGGAATTCCAACAGACTGTTGGAAGACCTATCACCACAGACCACGAAGAGATTGTCAATGAACATAATAGATTACACCGTAACATAATAATTCTATACACCGCGTTATGTGATTGGTTTAGACAAAGATGTACAAGGGAGATTGAAAATCCATATTTCTATCAAATATAATATCATCTTTGGAAATTTCGTGCATTTTCCTTAAACTAAATAAACGCGCTTTATTGCGACTCACAATACGTCCCAATCATTTCTCATACGTGAACTCTCATACTCTGTTATACTCAGGGTTAGTCTGGTTTTATGATTTTTCTTAAGTAAATAGATCTTTATAACTCCCTCACTATAGCGCATAAATTTATACGTAATGTAAAAAGACGCTGGCTATTGTGATATTTTCCGCCGTAAAATACCTCGAGTCACTGGTTCAAATCAAAGCGATAATGGTGATCATGGGATGATCCTTTTTTATATTACCGTTAGTTTGTAGATAAGGGAATGGAGGAGGAATACGTTTACTGATAATTTGTACCTTGTCTCTGAAACAGTTGAAGCTGGATCTACCCCTGTCTCTCTGTCACTACATGTCGACGTTGTGGAGGACACATTCCACTACACCTCAGAACACTCCTGCTCCGGAGAGGTTGGATACCCGGATGTCAGTGGCTTTCTCTCCCTTACAATATCTAATCCGACCACAGGAGAAACCGCTATATTTAACGAAAAAGTGATTTCAGATGCCATGAAAGTCTACGATTCGAGTGTATCCTCTTCCCTATATCTCTATAGCGTTCTTCTTGCTGATGGGTTAATGTTGCTGGTAAAGGAGAACACAACACGTCAGGAAAGTTGCTCATCTACTCATTCGCTGAAGTTCTACCTTAATGCATCGAGGGAATGGAACGAAGGTAAAATCAGGTGTGAGATTCAGACAGAAGATGCTTCCGTTCAGTCAAGTGTGGTGGAAGAAACACTTTATGTGATTCCAGGTAATTTTCAAATGTTTCGATTATATGATCCTTATTCAGAGAGTATCTAGGCCTTCCCTTCAATAGCCTTATTTCTCTATGCAACATATGAAACCAAACCGATATTAACATTAAAACCAATGTGTGTTGGTTTAACGGCCTCACCCTCAACATTATCATACTATGAATCACAAGCAGAAGGGGGTCCCTGTAAATCAAGAAACCTTTTAATTTTCTTAATTTAAGATTTGAATTACACGCAAAAAGGTATTGTGACATTCGAAAATGACATGTTCAAACGCCATTCAGTGCTAAAATACCTCCTTAGTAGCATCAGTGGAATAAAGTTGATAGGAAATTTTTAAATTTTATTAGTAAGTATGTCACCATATCGAGAACCGAAATATCTATATGTACAGTGTATAAAGAATTGGGTAATGCATATTACACCATAAAATGATACGGGATTCGAATCTCTTTTCTATAGTTACAGTTAAACACTGTTAAAGCGAACACACGAATACAGAATCCAGCTTAAACTTCGCTATAAGTGTGTTTTACTGAATGGCAATGTTTAGATCAATACCTATACTTCAGTTCCTTTTGAATGGAGATTGAATTATTTTGATTCACGATAGTAAAAACGTTGATACTGTGATGAACTATATTGCATAATAAAACTTGAGAAAATTATCCTGCGATTTTCAGAATTATAAAAATTGTGGCTTATTTGCTACAATTAACTCTGATATTTAGATTTTCTTATCTTGGGTTTTTAACCTAGTTTATCTTTTCCCCACTCCATATAGAAAGGTCACCCATTGACACAAGCTTTGAATTAATCTTGGCGTTCAAGGTCACGGAGAGTTTTTTATCCTGCAAACACCCACTGTAATACGGGATCTCTGTTTTAAAAGTTATACAATATATATATATATATATATATTACAAGTCATCAGGGGATGCTTACTCCTCCTTGGCATCTGATCCCACCTCCGGTGTATCCAGGGGTACGTGTGTGCAGAGCTCTCTATTTTGTATTGCTTATAGGAGTTATGAGATGGATCACTGTTCGTTATCTTCACCTTTCATTCAAAAGACCCGTGGCTTTCACATTTAGTACTGAGTACTCGGTGAAGGATCAGTCACTGCTTATGTTCAGAATCGCGTATTTAATGCCACTCTAAGATCGAGAATTGAATATAGGAAAGCAAGTTTTATAACCAGGCGACTCGTTTTGATATTTAAATACGTAAATAATCATTACTTTGAATAATTTATCAAAACAAAGTAAATATTCCAACGAGATTTAGCCAACTACATATAGTTCATTACATGTACAAGTATTTGTTTTTGTTAGAATGTATGTTCTAGTGAAACTTTGCAGGATGAAATCCACATTCTTTTAACGACTTTTATATCTTTATAAAACATTCCAGTTGATGTATGTGAACAATTCAATGAAACAAAGGTTTTCTTCATTGATCATGAAAAATTCGATAACTGCAACACATACATTCAGTGTGAGAAGAACCAACCTCACGGAAGAAAATGCGCAGTTCGTCAATGTGTATACATAGGGAAGGCGTATTGTGATGACTGCAGCCGCGCAATATGTACAGAGAGTCCAACGACCCCCAGTAAGTGTCTTCTGCTAATCTAAACATAATATCAATATAAGGGTCATATACTATTTAGCACTCTGAATATCCCTAAAAGTTTTTCCCTAAAATAGCTTCTACAAGTTTATTGTTATCGCGGAGTTGGTACCGTATACGTTTTAGATACTATCATTCATTCTATATAGAAGATGTGACACAGAGGAAAGTTGCGATATATTTGTTGTTTGTTTACGGATTTTATTCACCTTTGTTAATTATATATTGCTTGCTTGTACGAGGACTAACAATTGGTATGAACACGTCAGACAGCATTCGACCTAATGACGGTTGTAATTACAAATTAGATCATTATAAGGATCATAGACTTTGCGAGATACTGACGTTAAATATTGCTAGCATGTACGAGGACTAACAATTAATTCAATATTAATATAATAGGACTGTGCTTCATGAAGGAAATAGTCATCGTTTACACACCGATTGCATAAACATTCCTTAACTCAATATATGACAGTACTACATTGTAAATATTTTTAATGCATATCCAACAATCATATAAAGAATAATTATTATATCAATTGTTGTTCATTACATTCTGATTTTGACCAAGCATTACTCCGTTTACCTGATCAAAATAGAGGTCTCATGGCTTGTGTGACTGGTCATCAGGGAATACTTAATCCTCCTAGGCACCAGATCACACCTCTGGTGTTTTCAGGAGTCCGTGTTTGCTTTACTCTAAATATTTATACTTTCTGCGATTTATGAAATTGATCACTTTTGGTAATATTCACCTTCTTGCATAATTACTGTAGTTTTATCAAATCTTGTATATGTATTTGTCTATTGTTTAAGGCCAGGATCAGTGGTCTCAATGATATACATGTAACTGGTTTTTGAATGCAATGATGATGATGATGATTTTCATTTTCTTCAGTTTCGACAACATCGACCTCCACATTGTCCACAACAGTAACGAAAGCAGCCAAATGTAAGAGGTTTCTTCTTAAAATTCACAAAGGCAGCCATATGTACATATGTAATGGGTTGTTCTCAATAAATAAGAAAATCAGCAAGTCACAAAGGAATCATGAACTAGTATCAAGGGCTTGTTGGTAGTAGGGGTTTGTTCTACCACAATTGTAAACCTATGTTTAGCGCTGGGGACCATAGAAGTGAGAGTTTCTAAGATGTCAACGCCTGTTGTGACACCGGAACTGTGGTTTTAGGGTTCAAACCCCTCTAGCTTCTAAGTTCCGTCCATTTACCGAAGGAGAAATCACTGCCTATTTTTTATCAATATCATTTATTATTATAATACATTTCTATATCACTTATCTAATTAAGACAATTGACCTAAAGCGCTTTACATGTAAAACAATAAAAACAAACTAAAACAAAGAACATTAAATACATAGAAAAAGGCATGCAATAATAATAAAAGTGGGGTTTTCTTTTAAATAACTATACATAAATACCCAATTCGAGATTAAATGCAAGTTTATAAAGATATGTTTTAAATTTGTTTCAAAAACAGCTATTTTTTACATCTTAAATTTGACGCTTTCAAAGCACTAGCGGGGCTCGAATTTATAACTTCGTGATGCAAACACCATAACCACAGAGACTGTGCGAGTTTATGATATGTTCATGTAAAGACTAACAAAATGGGTTCTCCATTACTTTAAAAACATCAGCAAAGACTTCCTTCTCATCGATGAATATGTAAATTACATGTCTGATATGGTACTACATTCAATCCCTTCCTTCTTCTTCTACAGATGTGGAGTGTACATCGTCATCCGTGTACCAGAATGAATTAGCCAGTATCAGCTGCCACCTCAATGTATCAACATTTCATTCTCTTAATGTGTCCAAAAACCAGGTCATCATTGCATTCATCAGGTCTGACGGAACTGTAGCAGTTTTACCTGAGTACTCCGATAAACTCCATGTATCATTTTCCCTCTCAGCCCAACGTGTGGATGTGTCTATTCCTTCAATGTCTTGTAGCGATGATGCGAAATATTCCGTTGTAATGGAGATTGAAAATGAAGACACCATTGCTACAACTTTTGCAATCGTGATGAAAGGTGCATCGTTTATCTTTAGAAAATATTAACCACTTTTTCATAACGCATTTTACGTGTAACTTTGATTATCAAATATCAGAGTAGATACACGATCTTTTAGAATATAGTTTGGTTAGAATACATAATTCTGATATTTATGAGCTTTGATAATTCAATTCTGAACTTGGAATTCAGATTCATAATGCAAGGTCTCATTTGAAATCATTTATACACTGAATGTACTTATCATACACTAATTTCATATCATACACATTTTTAGAATTCTTATTCTATTTTTAATTTTGAAGTGAAACCTAATCCGCCCCTAATCACCCTTCATGCCGATCTGATAGACGGGCAAAATCAAAGGACGCATTCGTGCACAGGAGATGTTGGTCATCCGGTTGGAGAACTAGAAATTCAAATAAAGCGTCCCGGTGAAACGGAGTTCAAGAATTATCACCCAGCCAATCAGAAGAGGGTGTACTCCTTGTCTTCTAAGAACTGTAGCAATGTTCAGACGATGAATTTTTCAATAGACCTCACAGCGGATAGTTGGAGTAACGTAACAGTCAGATGTGTAGCCTTCAATCCAGAGTCATTAAACAGCACAGATATTGTTCCAAGTTCAACAGAATATACCATATCGAGTGTACCAAGTAAGTATGGTCTCATTTAATAGATCTGCCTGATACCGTATACTGGTGGTTTTGGCACATTTGTACCGGTAATGATAGCATTTTATTGGATGATGAAACTAATTATCTAAACTAATTATCTAAATAATAAATGATTTCTTTGATTTGTTAAAGGGGATGTCAAGATAAGAAACAATGCAGAAAAAATAATAACCAGCGTTAGCAGATTGTGGAATATTTTTTTTCTGCAATGTTTGCGACCTTTGACAAACCAAAGAAGGACATTTTGTTATTTATATTTATATTTTGGGTATTATTTTTTACTATAAATACACTGTAAAAAATGTGTTTAGAGTTCAAACACTTTCAAGTATATGTATGTAAAATAGAGATCTGTAAGTTATTCAAACGTAACAGCTGAAATCACCTGACATCGATTTGTCTCCATATTTGGTAATGATTTCCATATTTGGACGATTATAAAGAGAAATACTTATAAGATAAACATTGCATAATATAGGTAATACTTGCATTCTCTATTATTCTAAATCAAAATAAAATGTTAAAACTACACCAGGAAATATAATAATATTTCCCAACAATTTTAACAATACCTTGAAATAGGTCGCGGAGTTCATGGAATGTATATGAAAGGTGAAGATAACGAACAGTGATCAATCTCATAACTCCTATATTCACACACGGACAACCGGCACTAAAACCGGATCTAATTAGGTTGAAACAGAATATACCATCATAATTGCAAATAACAAACAATGGATTCAACAGAAATTAAGTAGGATACACACAGTGAAAGTAAATAAATTCATATGAACCAGTTACCCGGAAGATTTGTGAAACATGAAATCCTGAAGTGTTTGTTTTTATTCCATCAACAGGTGATTACTGCAGCAATAAAAACTCTACCTACTATGAGCAGCACCCCATGGGCTGTCCATACTACGTGTGGTGTGTCACGGGAAGACCGTACGGTTATGTGTGTGCTACAAAGAATCTGTGTATCAACACCGAATCTGGTCACTGTGTCTAAATTCCGTGATCAAAAGAGTGAACATGAGCTCGTCCGACCGATGTTATATTTTCATGTATCTTGGGCATAATGCAGTTTGTACACCATGTTTATTTTCAGTGCATTTATTCAATGTTTGTTAGGGTAGAGTCCTATGACTGTGATGCTGGTTTAACTCTCTTGATTTGCATTAAGTTTTTCATATCATGGTTATTTAATCTCATGTGATAATCAAGTTATATATATATATTTTTCCAATACACAAAACCATTTACAATGTTTCAAAATGCTAGACTAATTTTAATGATGTTGAAATTCTGACCTTTCTTCTTCTTCGCACCTCCAATCTGCTGTTTTCTGAGGTATGGAACACTGAAGTACAAAGAGTCCAGCAGACCATTCTACTGAATATGAGCTCGTACGACAGATGCTATATTTTCATGTATCTTGGGCATAATGCAGTTTGTACACCTTGTTCATTTTCATGGCATTTATTCATTGTTTGTTACGGTAGACTCCCGTGACTGTGATGCTGGTTTAACTCTCTTGATTTGGTTTTTAAATTATTTGAAAATCAGTTTTATACATATAAAAAATTCAAAACACAAAACCATTTATAATGCCTCAAGACGCTAAACTCATTTTCATGATGTCGAAATCCTGACCATTTTTTCTTCACACCTTTAATTTGTTGTTTTAAGAAGTATGGAATACTTAAGTACCTGTTATGTAGAAGTATACAACGGAACAATAACAGAGTCGGCAATGTTCTAAAGCATCAAACTACTTAGACCATTTGGTCCTGTTAATTATTTCCACACCTGTAATCTGTTGTCCTTGGATGTGGGAGACACTCGGGTACCTGTTGTGTACATGTAGTGGTCTACAGAACTTGAAAAGTACACTGAAATTATAAAGTAAGTGTATCAGTAAACACTGTATTGCACGGGAACACTATCATTACTTTATTCAATAAACATTGACCAATCACATAGAACTGAATTTAATTACTACTGTTATGCTGTCCATTTTTTATAAGAATATCAAATACTATTCGAAGAAACCGGTTTTCTCATGTCCTGCAGCTTTGTTATTTTTCTTGGCAATTAACAATAGAATACATATTGTTGGTTGAAAATTGTCATTTATTAATGACAATTGAAGAAGTTGACAACTTATTTACAACCCCTATAATAGAGAGATCCCCGAGTACCAAAACTACAACTCAGACAACCTAAACAAGAATGACATTGGGATATCCCTAATTTTTATAAATCTTGTTAAATACAAACATAATGAAATATAAAAATAAGGTGGCACCTTAAAATTTATCCATAAAATGTATGCTGATTAACTGCACAGTTGGTGGTTTTGTTTTATGTACATGCATTATCTATTATCGGCCGCCAGGAGGAGGGCGATTATATATTATGGTTTTAGAGAAACATTTGTGATGTACTGCCGGCCTATGAAATAATAAACTTAATCATATATATGCAAACCCATCATTATCATTTGATTATTTTATTGAATTGAATTATATATATTTATAATCATGATTTAAAAAAAAAATAAACAATAACGTTCAGTGTCCGAGACCTGTTAACTTGTAATATTGATTTTCGCATTGAAAGCGACAATGTAGCTCTATGGTTTTATTTCATGTAATCAGAGTTTGCAGTACTTACTTTCTCTTTGTTGTACGGTTATTGTGTTCATTTTTGCTACATTCAAACCGTGCATCAAAAATTGAAATAGTGGTGTGCTAGTCAGGTACCTCAATGCTGCAGGAATTCGGCCTGGGGTCCAGACCACGATGTTCTCTGAAGCAAGGCGGGATCAACACTGAGATACATCTGGTTAATTCGTGCCTCCGGGTATTTGGTTCCACTACACTCCTCGCCGTGGTATTTGGGGCATGACTCCAGCCATGAAATGACAACGACGAATTGGCCAGTAAAAACAAACCACATTTAATGTGAAATAGAAACCCTATGTGAACACTTAGATAATTTCAAAAGACAAAAACACTCAATAATAAACTTGTATACAATTATATACAACAGGGATGGTGATTTTAACCACTAAAGTCAAAATATGTCAGCGCATTAGGAAGTTGAACTTTTACAAGCTACCTTCACAGGTTCACGTCTTAGGCACACAGATGTTTCACCATTTGACGCCTCCGATTTTCTCTTGTCGTGTGGAGGCTGAATGGAATCTTCCATAGAGTCCTCCTCAGTAGATTCTGGTGTTGTTCCCAACAATGGGTCTGGCGATGTTTGTGGTGCAGGAAACTTTGGTGAGCTATTTTGTCTCAACCAACTTAACCACAGAGGAATTTCTATATCAGAACAAAGTATTAATCGGTCAGGTGAATAGGCATGCCGGATACTTTCCGTTAAAAAGGACACTTTCAGAAAAAGCAACGGACACTGTCCGTTGAATTTCTAAAATAAACATGGAGTCCTTGAGAAATGAGGATTCTTGCCAAATAAGGAAGCGGTAAGGTTTTTTTTTAACTTGACTTGCTAGAAATGCCATTGGTATTATCCTACATTAGGGAGGCATTGTTTATCGCCATGCGTTTATGTTTTCGCTATTGCACAATATGATTTGACCAAACATGCTGTCATATGGATAAGGACCACATAAAATGAAGATATTTAGTGTAAATTAATGATATCAAGATATATGTATAAGATAAACATAGATATTTTCTTCGGAATACAAGAAATCTAACAATGATAATGAATTTCAAAACTGTGCATTAAGTCCAACGAAAACTACCCCTTTCTTTCAAACAAATTATGTGGCAACGGACCTTTTCAGACTTTTTTGCTATACATTAAAACATTGGAAAATGGTATGTTAGCAAGATATATGCAAATACTAAATTCAACACCTATCCAAACTAAAATAGTTATAACTGTAACATTGATTGAAAATATATGTATAACAAATATACATCATTGCTCAAAATGTCTAAATAGTGCATGCCTGTTGTCAAACGATTTTGAGAAAACATGGATAAGAAATGTTGAAAAATTTAATCGTATATTCTTTGTTCGCACAAAATTACAAGTACTAGTATGTAGGGATTATTGCAAACTCCGGTCAGCTCAGTATATTCCGTTACAAACTCCGGTCAGCTCAGTATATTCCGTTACAAACTCCGGTCAGCTCAGTATATTCCGTTACAAACTCCGGTCAGCTCAGTATATTCCGTTACAAACTCCGGTCAGCTCAGTATATTCCGTTACAAACTCCGGTCAGCTCAGTATATTCCGTTACAAACTCCGGTCAGCTCAGTATATTCCGTTACAAACTCCGGTCAGCTCAGTATATTCCGTTACAAACTCCGGTCAGCTCAGTATATTCCGTTACAAACTCCGGTCAGCTCAGTATATTCCGTTACAAACTCCGGTCAGCTCAGTATATTCCGTTCCAAACTCCGGTCAGCTCAGTATATTCCGTTCCAAACTCCGGTCAGCTCAGTATATTCCGTTACAAACTCCGGTCAGCTCAGTATATTCCGTTACAAACTCCGGTCAGCTCAGTATATTCCGTTACAAACTCCGGTCAGCTCAGTATATTCCGTTACAAACTCCGGTCAGCTCAGTATATTCCGTTACAAACTCCGGTCAGCTCAGTATATTCCGTTACACTACAACTCCAATATCATCGTATTTTGAGGTGATACTTTTCTTAGTTGTACTGAGAATGAATATCTATTCAGTTTAATATAAACATTGTACATATCTGCACATTTATAAAGCTATCTTTTCTATAAGTACCGGTGCACATATACAGATTAAAAACAACTATATATATATATATATATATATATATATATATATATATATATATATATTAGTATGTTGAATTTAATGTTCTTTTTGTGTGACATTCATTGTGGAGTTTAATTTATCGTGTACTTGTACACACACACACACACACACACACACACACACACTATATATATATATATATATATATATATATATATATATATATATAATATATGACGATGACGCATCATTTCAGTAAGGTAATTAATAGGATTTCACTACTCCGTGATCTCATGCTGTTGTAAAAAATGTACTATGTGTTCGTTATATGACTACATGTATAAGATTAGTTTTTAAAGAAACACACTATAGATACATGTAACTAAATTTCTACTTGATGAAATGAAAATGATGGTTATTCATTCAGAAATTGATATAAATTTTTAAAACTCGCTAATCAATTTTCATGCATTCTCACGCCATCTTGGATTCTACAAACCCTGCGCCAGTGGAGAATCGGGCTTGAGGTCGACTCGAGACAAACACGGGTTGGAACTCATGCCTGTTTCTCTGAGAAAAACACTCCGAGAGTGAAGTGATGGGCACGCTTTGGTGGATTTAAGCCAGTGCAATTCTTAAAGCAACATCAGCTGTAACTGACGGTATTAACAATCCAATTGTGCACTAAGTAACACCTATCGGTATAACTAATATAATCCCCAAGATCTGAACAAAAATTCTGCAAAATAAGCAACGGAAAATTGTTTGAGAGCATACCTACAATGGGCGTTTCATATAAACCGCCATGGCGTCGTATACAAGGACATGGGAACGATGATTGCCGAACATAATCGAATTGCCGAGGCTGAGGTTATATACAAAGACGGAAACTGACGTGGATAACTAGCCTACACGTCATTTGTTTAAAAATATTACAGCGTTTTATGAAAGACAAACAGTACTATAAGTGTAAGAAAGAAATAATTACGCATGTGTCACTCAAATGTAATTTTGATTGTGAATATTCAACAAAATTGACATGTTAAATTCTTTACAAATCTGACTCGTCCTTAGTACCCCTCTTTCGCTTTTTCCGAACTGGTGACCTTCGAGGTCAATGCACATCGGAGATTATGTACAGGAATTACTGACAGGATGACAATGATTCATGAATCGACATTTTCTGCTGATTTGACGGGTTTATTGCTTCAGATTCACTCTGTTCTATTAAGTTATATATATTCAATCACAAATATGTTCAAATATGTTAAATATTTGTTCTTTTATTTTTTAAATATCAATAAATAGTGGTTGTGTTTTTCGATGCTTGATTTTGATCTTATAGAAGAAATAAGCTTTGATTGAATAAATGAAATATGTATGCCTGTTCGTTTCTGCAATCTGTGATTTTAGTGTTGAATCAGCCGTATTAAAATTTCCTGAACCAGGAGACCATATGTCAGAAGTGCTGAATATCGAATATAGAATTAACTTCTGCAAATCTCTCTCTCTCTCTCTCTCTCTCTCTCTCTCTCTTCCGGAATTACTGTCAGCTTTTAAGATAACTTGCTGAAAGTAATAACTCAATTTTACTTAGCAACCAAGTACCTTACAAACTATATTGCAGTTTGATATTTTGAAAATTATATATTTCATTTTTATCAACATCCATCCTTTTATTAAACAAGTAGAAGACAAATTGAAGCCTATTTATGGGCAACTATATGAACAATATTTTTTGTTCAAAATAATATCGCGCATTCATTTTCAACAGAACATTACTAGAATTCGCATACATTCTCTGAATTCACATATTTTACAATTCAACTCTTGTGCATGATTAGGATCATCGCTTTCGTTAATTAATTCATTTACATTCACCCTTTTCCACTTATTACACCTATGGTTTTAAAGAAGTGAAATTATTGAATTTGATTGAATTATTACTCTGCAATAAGGATAATTTCTTAATACCGTGTGCATTATCAACTTAGCAACTCCTCACTTAGTTGTTGATATGTATTAAATAATTCAGTTTAAGAAAGGAATAATTTAAGTTTACAGTAAAACTCGCTAATAAGGAACTCACATATTAGGAATTTCTGTTATGATGAATTTTTTTTTACCTTATCAATAATATAAATAATGCACGCGATTATTTAAATATTGTATTTAAATTCATTTGAATTGAAGATATTGTTTATTCAACTCATGTGCGCCAGCAGCGCATTATTTCATGCATTCTTCTATGCAATACCATTTATTTGTTTAATATGTCTTCCCGCTAGACACATGTGTAACATTAATGAAGGAGAGCATGTTTCCAAAAAATACATCATATCATCAGGTGAAGATGTTTCCTGGGTGTATTGTGCCGATTAATGATACCGGCATTATACTTGTGAACAGATAGGCCTTTTCTTTGATTTAACATGTCTGTTTTGCTTAAGTCACCCGGGTCGCAAATTGCTGAATGTCCTGCATAAAAAGGGACCGTGGAAACTAAATACAACAACTTTGTGTTTTTTCTGTGATGGCGTGTTGATTGAGACTTTTAAACTTCCGAGCTTCCTTTACAGATCTTTTTTGCTGATAACTTTGGTTCAAATGAATTTGTTTTTGGTTTTTTGAGATGCATAAAACAAAATATCCTCTTACATGTATACACTATATATACATGTAGTACTGTGGTATCAATCATTTTCTCAGACATCGATCGTATTTTGTGAATTTGCCAAAAACTACCATTTCGGTCTTACGAAAATACGTTGAACATTATCAATTAATGAAAACGGTACCTCGACCTTCAATTTAATTCGTGATCAAAAGAGGGGGAATTATTATTCAACAAAACAAAAATGACAGTACAGTACGATGTTTATTTTATTCAGGATGTTGTTTACATTGTGTTTCTATGGATTTGTAGCCTTTGTATTTTATTGCAATTATTTGTGTTGTTAGAAGAAGATTTATTTCGCAACCAAACGTTCGTTAATAAAATTACGTAGTTTATTGAACTCTGATAAACAAAATTCTTCAATATGAATAAGTTGACTGAATGAAATTATTGAATTTTTTGTTTCTAGCAAAAGTCAATGTTCTATCACAACTGCTTTCTAAGCACTAGTTTTAAGATGTGCTAACAAATCATGGGACAAAACTGTTTTTCCGTCTGTTTGTTTTAAAATTTGGAATTGTGTAGGCTTTCCTTGCGCGGATTGACATAATTCGTGTTCTTTGAGAAAGTAACTGGTGTAATCTTTCAATTGTTATTATATGTAAATCTGCGCAAAGTTACTTCAATCAATAAAGAGGGACAGTAGCCGCCACAGTGACTTCACGACTAATTCAAATACTTGTACATTTTGACTCTGTTGAGTCCACAAAGCCAGATATTATTGTCCCTGTCTGTACACAGTCCGTAATTACAAGATATTCCATGATCACTGGTCAGTAGGACGGTGATAAACTCTCCGTTCTGATCAATCATATGGACGATGCCAAGATTGACTACCACTAGGATCCGCCCGTGGACGTCGGTACAGATTCCCAATGGATTGAATTTTGATCCGTCCTGACGCCCTCTGTAGGAGAACCGGTGATTTCCGTCCCTGTCCACCACCACCACCACGCCTTTATTGAGGATACCGTTTGACGTGCAGATGTCGCCGTTCACGTTTTCTGTTATATAGTTAGGATAACCATAAAGACGCTGACCCTGGGCGTTGTACTGACTCTGCCACAGCTCACGACCCTCCTTGTTGTATCGGACCACTCTCCCGTCAACACTAATCATCCCCACCAGTATGTCGCCGGTACTGTGGGAGGAGTACACACTGCAGGGCGTCCAGGCTCCCGTGGTTATGATTACAGTTGTGGTCTTCCTGTCTGATGTGTATTTCTTGATGCTGTTGTTTGATTCGTCGATGTACAGCAAATCACCATCGTAAGTCACAGCGTGATAACCCCATATAGAGGACAAATCTGTTTTAATCTCGTCCAATTTATTTCCAGTCTTGTTCATGAGCATGATCTGGCCTTTTTTATCTCCAACCCAAACTTTGTCTACAGATACACAGGAAATCTGACTAAATCTTTAGAGGGCACATCGAACTCCAGACATTTTACAGGAGAACCGATAGAAATATTTCTTGACACGTTAAGTTTTTTTGAAATTTTTTGTTTTTGTTTTTCATACGTAGATCTCTTTGGCATACTTAATTTTCCAAACAGCTTCATGACCCCGTCCTTGTTGATGATTTCTGGTTGGTACTGAGGATTTTCTATGCTTGGTAATTCAGGCTCTGTAACTTCAGACTGGAGTATTTCATTTCGCAGCGCTAGCTTCTCGTACGGTCGTTTTTCTTCATCTTCAAACCCGTCGATGAAATCTTCATAGTTGGATATAAAACGAGATATAATGGCTGTTTGATTTTCGAATTCCTCATCCAGGGATTTGTCGCTGATATCAAGATCTCCGAGTTTCTCCTGGAGAATGGTGTCTACTAAATCCTTAATCTGTTTTGCATCTTCTCGCAGTCGTCTCCTTATGTCAGTTCTTTTCTCCTTGGACTTTGTTCTCTGATCAGATAATTTCTTTAAGCGGTCGCGCAGTTTTGGGAGGATATTCTTCTTCGCGTTTTGAATCTTGTCTCTGCAGGGTTTCTCGGTGTCTTTCAATGTGCCCTCAATATTTCTGAATGTGTGATCTTTATGGTTTTCCTTCATACATCTAGAGCAGACCGGAAGCTTGCATTCCTGACACGCCATGTCATAAGATAATTCTGGATGGATGTGACAGGATTCGGTGTTTGGAGATGTCGTCGGTCTCTCCTGGTAGGGGACGATGACGTGGGATCTGGTGGCGTTGCTCTTGGTGTGACGGTCCCGGCATACCTGACACAGGTTGTCAGTACAGGTGTTACAGTAATATTCAGCGTTCGCCTCACACTGTGTACACTCCACATAGTGCTGGGCAAACTTTATGTCCCGTCTGGACATCTGTAGATTGTAAACAACACGTAAATAATGAGAATTTAAAAACAAAAAACGTTCTAGATTTAGCAGAATATCTCAAAGTTTATTAACTTTACCAGTAGACAGAGGACTGTGCATGTAAATGTGTTTAGACTGTATCCCAAAAAAATAAATAAAACAAATATAGGAAAGAAGAAAACAAGCTTCCACTTGCAACGTACATGTTTATTATTAAAACGAAAGTAGAAAAAAAAATCAAATTATTGAATTTAAATTCAATATTTCATCACAATCAATTATTACTCAGTAACTGTTGCTGCCAAAGTGGAAACTGTTGTCGAAAATCACTATCTTATGACCTCTTCCTGAAATTTTATACGGCACGTATCTAAATCTAAACCATTTCTAATATTTAATTTCTTTAGTCAGATCTGTATTAACATTGGACGGGGATTTTAAATTGAAATATATTTACTAGTCGTCATAAAACATACCTGCTCAGATACACAGTGTAAACATTAAGCTGCAGTCACTGAATCTGTCGTAAATCTGGGTAGATACATATTGATGGAATGGAAATCGGTCGAGCAGAAAATGGACTTGTGACAGATCTATGGAGCGCCACCTGTGTCACAGCATTATATACATGACAGCGATCACAATGTCATTTAAATATACACAAGGAAAAGGTCACACAAGAATTGTAAGATTCATAAACATTGCATATATTGAAAAAACCTCACCACAAATCCATTTGTTTTTAAACATAAGCACAATAAGTACAGGATGATGTGACGTGAAGTGATACGTACCCAACATGTGAATGCCCCCTCCCCCCTCCCCCCCCCCTCGATTTGTGATTGTTGTTTCTATTTTGTTGGGGGGGGGGGTCCCGATACTGAGCATGATACATCAGCACGTGTCACTAATATCTAAGAAATTGTACCGTGTGTGTTTGACAATAAGAATGCATGTGTACATTGTGTGACTGGATATCAATGTTCGCTTCCTACAATCTCACTAAAGTACAGACCTATATATATATATTCACCTTTTACGACAAGCAAGGGCCACTGAGGACCTATTACAACCAGACTTCCCACGGGATATTATCATATATTTAATAATTTGTGTTGCATAATATTTTTCACAATTTGTGTTGTACAAATTTTTTTTATTTGTATTCTTTAATCGTCAATTTGTATAGTATATTTACTATTTGTATTCTATAATTAAATTTTATATTTATATTCTATTTTACTATCTATTTTTTTTATTCGTATTGTGTATGTTTATTTTTAATATATAATTTTTCGTTTGTATTCTATATTCAATATCTATATCGTACGATTTCCATTTGTATTGTTTTGTCTGTATTACACAATATGTACTAACATTTTTAATGTTTTACTTTGTACTGCAAGAAATAAAACATTGATCGATTGATCTATCTCAATATCAACAATGTAGACGTCTGTTCCTTAAATGGCGTACACAGATTGTGTACAAATTATTGCAAGTATGAAAGTAGAAGAGAATAGTAGAACTTACATTGATCTCTTGATAAGACTAATGAGATGTATGCGAATTATTTAAAAGCAAGCAATCAATATGAACATCCTCTGATTTTCAGGGTTCATATCTGTTATTCACACTTGCTGTATTGTATCAGTACGGTAGGTGAAACGTTGAAATATTCGATCGTTTCCATTTGTATCCTGTGTAATTGCCCTTTTGTATGCATGGTGTATTTTCCAGTTGTATCGTGTGATTTTATTTGTTCTCTATAAATTTCCATTAATATTGTATATTTCATAATTTATATTGTATAATTCAATTTGCCTGGTATAGTTTCTATTATTTTGTATAATTTTCTATTTGTATTCTATATCCCCTTTCGGAAATCCTGGATCCGCCTCTGGGTCATGGGTGTATTTTTCCTAGCTCTAGCTTTCAAACGGGCATCCTGATCCCAACGTAAATTTTAGTTCGCCTATGAGATTGATGTCATTCTATTTTTTTTTTTTTTTTTTTTTTTTTTTTTTTTTTTATCTCTTTTCATGCAGAATCTGTCAAAATTCTAGGTCTATCCACTGTACGCTTTCTCTCATAAGACGATATGCTGTGCATGCGCCTGAAGACTGAAAGGACACTGAATGTTGTTTAGTATGGGCCATCAAAAAGTATTAATTTTTGCATTAAATGAGAATTTTCAACTTTTAATAAGTGTTATTTTCGCACACTTAATACATTCAATGATGCAACAAAATATGAAAGAGTTCTGGGAAAATTGTGATTTCATGACTTTTGCGCAAAATGAGCTATAGGGTCTCTTTGATATGACTATTCTTGGCCCTGTTTCTCTTGAGAAAAAGATTTCAAAAGTTTATTCCCCAATATACACTAATCACTTGTATTCTCATATATAACTTAATTTCCCTATCGTGACATCACACCCATGATTTATGCAAATATAAAGCTATCCTACCCAATGATGCTTGCAAATTAATATTAAAAGCCCCCACCCCTCCCTTTTTTTTTTTAAAAAAAGAAGATTTTGATAGATATTTACTTGTATACCTCCTTGTAAAACTTTGGTCTCCTTTTGTGGCCCACCCTACATTGTAGAGTTATGCCATATAAACAATAAGTAATAAACACAGGTTTCCACTTATTACAACCTTGGTGCACATGAGTATATTTTATATAAAATATGACAGTATTACATGTAGATATAGTAGAACAGCTTTCAGAGGTTGGCTCAGAACCTTTTACTTTTAACAAGAAATTTCTGGGCTAAATAAAAAATGTTGTTGTGACAGTTCTCACTCTCAGATAAATTTTCATTACCATATAACAATAATTCTACATTAAGTGGATATGGCAGTGTCAGAATTGTATTGGTCCTAACTCTTGAGTATATATTAGTTAGTGAGTTGTTAGACCAGTAGAAGGATAGTATGTCTTATATAGGTGTGACTACTAGGTTTTAGTAAATCTAAAAGTACTGGGATTGTTCCATACAACACCTTTACCTGTAAGTAAATAAGCTATTCAAAATACATAAAATCACTGATTTAATTCTATAAGTAATTAATGAATGGAAAACGTATTTTAATGAAATAAAATTGTCAAACTTGTATGAAAGAGAAGAATGGAAGCTGCTAAACGTTACAAATGTCTGTTTAGTTGTTGCTGGTTTTTATTTTTAATTGATGCATCCTTGAATACAAATGATTTTTGAATACATGTATTGAATACATTGATATCTTAATAGGTCAATACATAGAACTCGGTTATAAACCAACTGTATAGGGGACTAACTCGGTTCCACAAACCGGTATATATATGTATGTACATATGATTGACTTAAGCTAATTATATATTTTAATCGCAGAAATTGTGTAAATTATGAATTAATGGTCTAAGCATTTATGTAATTTCCATTAATCAAATGTTATCTTTATTTGTTATTGTCGAAATACGATGTCTTAGTATTGTCTATGTGTTGTTTATATGTTGTCATCTCATCTCGGTTTTATTCCCTTAATCCCACCATATCATCGATATTTTTCCATTGCTGAATAAATGGACTCACAACCCTACAGCCATCTTGTGAAATTTGGTTACACGTGCACACTAATGTCCATGCTTCCTACAAACAAGATACTGGTGATTCGGTGGGTATCTTGGCCTCGTCCGATTTAAGACGTGAAAATACATGTTGGTAATGATAGCACTTCTTCAAACTCTTGACATATAGCAATGAAAGTCGAGTCAGGCGTTGGCTCGATAAAGACTTCTCACTGCCAATAGGGTACAGTATATCAAATTACATTGCATATACAAGCATGGAAATTAATTCTACCAAGGTTATTGCAAAGGTCAAAGGAATGCCACGGCCATTATTCTACGATATACCTTCATACGTATTAACTGATTATGAGAAAATGGATACACATATCGCTTACATTTCGAGTTTTTCTAATGCAATAGAAAGGTCAATGACTGATAATTTAATTTTATAATCATAAAAATCAATCAATATATCTTGTAAAACAAATTCATAAATGACTGAAGAACATTTGTCATTCAGTATATATATGTAAACCAATTGTCTGTATTCCGATTGCGGTAAACATGGCGATGCAAAGACAAGTTTTTCTTGAACTGTATTCAAAGTAATTGATATAATCCGTTAACATCAAACTAAATACTTAAAAATATTTCTTTTTCAAAATAGATTTACAATAGAACACCACTTCCATCTCACCTTTTTCGTCAGCAAAAACAATGTAGGCCGTTTCGAAAACTGCCATGACGTCACAATGACCTAATTCGTAGGCTATAAAGGAATATGATCGGCCGTAAATTTTTGAGCCGTAGTAGAATAGAAATAAAGTTCTTGATTTCGTGTAAGTTGCAGGTTAACATCCTTGGTCTTGAAATGTTGTTTGACAACATTTCTCGACCTTGGAGGTTATCCTGCAACAAGCTCGAAAACGCGATCATCATTTCTTAATTCTACCACGATTATTGTAAAGATCAAAGGAATGTCGTGGTCATTATTCTTCGATATACCTTCATACGTAATACACATGTATCTGATTATGAGAAAATTGATACACACATTGCTTTCACTTAGAGTTTTGCTAATTCAACAATAAAGTCGGTGATTGATAATTCAATTTCATAATCATAAAAATCAATCAATATACAAGTATGTTGTAAAACAAATTCATAAATGACTGAAGAACATTTGTCATTCTGTATAAACCAAGCGTTGACCTGCATTCTGAGAGCAATGCACATCTAACATGGTGATGCACAGAGAATATTTTCTTGAACCGTATTCAAAGCAATTCACATAATCCGTAAAATAGATTAAAAATATTTCTACCATGCTTAATTTTTCGTCAGCAAAAACAGTTTCGGAAACTGTCATGACCTAATTCGTAGATATATAAGAAAACGATCGGCTGTATATTTCTGAGCCGTAGTAGAATAGAAATAAATAGAATAGATCGTGGTTTATTTAACAAGTAAAGAGGGTGTTGCAAGAAAGTATTATCTTTCCTTAATCGGGGATCCGAGCCTAATATTTAAACACTCGTGACGTAGAATTTACCTTCATCCATATTTAAACTCTGATTGCGTATTTGCCGTTGAAATACTTGTAGGATTCCCCAGTACTAAGGGCAAGCCTAAAACATTTTACTTATCAATACATTATAGTCTAAACATAATTTTTGAAATCGGGAAAATTAAATTTTCTAACTTTTTTAAGGATCCGACACAATGAATTCGATTACAAGTGTATCAAATATTTGATATTCTGTACTACTACAGTCTAAAAGCTCTTACACCCGTATGTGTTGTTTTCTACAACCATCTGTACATGACGCGGAGGAAGTTTTTCTGAAATTCGGGAATATTCTTTTATTTTAACGCAAAACTTCGTATTATTCACTGATTGCTTGATTTAAATTCAAATTATTTTCACCAATTGTTGTCAATACACGTCTTTCAAACTTATTTTCAAAACTGTTTACATCAAGAAATAAGTTCCAATTGGTTTTATTACGTATTTTAATAGAGAGGTTAAGCAACTGACCGTGTACGTCTACGCGTACGTGTACAAACAGAAGTATGTTTACAAGTACACGCATCCAACGTAATGTTACGTTTAACAAACAGTACGTGTACGCGTACGTGTAAAACCATTAATTACAAATAAATTGATTGGATACAAATGTGCAAATAAACGAATCAAAAGAGGATTTACTGCGTTAAGATCAAAGAAAAAAAATGGCGCAAAATATGATGTTGCTTGCAGCTCTGACAGACGATGATGATGTTTTACTTTTGTCTTGCATGAGCAATGAAAAAGAGGCATCGATTTATCACCGATTAAACCTGGATGAATTGAACGACGAACAATTTCGCCTGTTATTCCGGTTTCAAAAAGATGATTTGCTAGGATTACGAATAGCACTGCATATTCCAAACAAAATTGTATGTAAAAACAGGACTGTATGTTCAGGAATAGAAGGTTTGTGTATTCTCATACGAAGATTGGCATACCCAAATAGATTAGAGGATCTTTCCCATGTATTTGGAAGATCAACTGCTGAATTGTCATATATTTTCAACTCAGTCCTTGATTGCATAGATACAAGACATGGACATCTCCTCGAAAGCCTAAATCAGCCTTGGTTATCTCATGCAAAACTGGATGAAATGACAGCAGTCGTGAATAGATGTGGAGCGCCTCTGTCCAATTGCTGGGGGTTCATTGACGGAACTGTCAGACCGATATGCAGACCTCAGTCTCATCAGCAGGTGGTGTTTAATGGTCACAAAAGAGTACACGGTTTAAAATTTCAGTGCATAACGACACCTGATGGTATGATTGCGCATCTATTTGGCCCGGTTGAAGGCCGTCGTCATGATGCCGGTATGTTAAGGGAAAGCAACGTTGAATACCAGATGTATCAACATATGACAAAACCAAACTATGATGTATACTCTGTCTACGGCGACCCTGCGTACCCGTTATCGCATTACATAATTCCCCCATTTCGAGGAGGTGTAATTACTGCAAATCAACTGCGATTTAACAAAAGGATGTCCGCAGTGAGAGTCTGCGTGGAATGGACTTTTGGCAAAATCTTAACTCTCTTTTCTTTTTTAGATTACAAGAAAAATCAAAAGCTCTATCTACAACCTGTTGGAAAGTACTATAGGGTAGCTTCAATCCTTACTAATTGTCACACTATTTTGTACGGGAGCGAAACTGGCACTTTCTTTGATATGTCTCCCCCATCACTACAGGAATATTTGGCCTAAATGTGTTCAAATGTATAGAATGTGTGTTGTAACGTGGACACATATATGAACAAGACTGACTTTAATGGTTTAGTTTATTCAGATAAATTAAACAAATATCTGGAATAAAATTTTAAACTTCTGAACAGTTTTTATGATTAGTTATCTTTCGTTAATTTTTTAAGTAAATCAATGAAAGCAAGTTTCTCTTGCTTTTCTATTTCCATTCTCTGCATCCGTTCCTCTCGCTCCATTTCAAACTTTGCCTTCTCCAACTTTAATTCTTCTTTTCTTACTTCCATTTCTGATTTTCTCATAGATATCTCATTTTCTGATTTTTCTTTTAAATAGTCCACAAGATACGTCTGCGAATTCTTCTTCTTGAGTACTGGCAAATCGCATTCGTCGTCTGAAAAAACAAACAAAAAATATATATGGCTGTATAATGAAAGAATTTGTTTACACGACAAATCAATGCATTTTCCCCCAAACAAATCACATGAGCCTTGTAATACAATGACACAATAATATTTTCATACTTTTCTTTGGTGTAAGGCATTCAAGTGCCCTTTTCCTGATTTCTTTCCCTAAATTTTCTGATCTGTCCTTCTTTTCTTTTTCTTCTTTCTTCTCTCTCTCCTCTTCATTTTTCAATTCTATGACATCGTCCAGCAGGTTTGTTTTTTCCGAAACATCTTCATCGACACCAGATCTTAAAAAAATAAATATACAGGAACGTAAGTGTATTGAAAATGTATGGGAACATATTAGTGTACGGTATTATGAAATATTTCAGGCATGGGGAAAATAAGACAAGAATATTAAAAGATAAGCGGTGTATCAGAGAGAGAGAGAGAGAGAGAGAGAGAGAGAGAGAGAGAGAGAGAGAACCTTTTAAGATGTTCCCTAGTTTCTCGTTTATGTTGTTCAATGAGGAGATTTGTACGTTCTCTCACTCGTCTACTGTCCAGAATAAAAGTCGATGTTGATAGAGTTTCAGCTATTTCAGCCCATTTGTTTTTGTTTCTCAGGAGATTACTCCCGACAACTTCCCTTAAAAGCCGTAGATCATCCTCAGGTTTAAATCGGATCTGTTTTTTCCTGTCGGTATTCATTTCTGTCTAAAGTATAATGATATATATATAATTATATATTTGAATGATAAACAATACAATTATTATAGCTTGCCGGGGGGCGAGCCACCCCCCCCCCCCCCCCCGCAACATGGAATAAATTTTATTTAAATATATCAATTTGCATTTTGATTTAACTGTCACATATATCAATTCATCCATCAATATAGACTTAGCAAGCTTTCTTTTTTCCCTAAATAATATGATCTGTGATGTAGACACCGGTCTACAAGGGTAATTTTACAATAATTTTTCATCAAATATTTCTATGACAATGATCAGTTCAGGTAAACATTCGTGCGTAATAAATCCTCTAGATTGTTACAAAATTCATATGTTGCACAAAATCGTTGTATAATGAGCTTAAAATGTTACAAGTTCTTACCCCCATGTACTCTCAGCTCTACGCGTTGTGTACAACTTGTAGAATGACGTTATGTGCGAAAATGATGACGTAATACGCAATAAAAGAGGGGATTTCCCTAGTCACAAGTACACGTAGACGTACACGGTCAGTTGCTTAACCTCTCTAATAACTTGATTTTATCGATCTTTCACGCAACACCTTTAAGAAAATTAACAGGAGATGCGCAACACCTTCCTTCATGAGGGTATGAACCGAGTCGCTTCACGCCAACATACTTGTCATCAAGCGACATGTCGGAGTGAAGCGTCACAGTTCTGTCATCAAGCGACATGTCGGTGTAAAGCGTCGCGGTTCTGTCATCAAGCGACATGTCGGAGTAAAGCGTCACAGTTCTGTCATCAAGCGACATGTCGATGTAAAGCGTCGCAGTTCTGTCATCAAGCGTCGCAGTTCTGTCATCAAGCGACATGTCGATGTAAAGTGTCGCAGTTCTGTCATCAAGCGACATGTCGATGTAAAGTGTCGCAGTTCTGTCATCAAGCGACATGTCGGTGTCAAGCGTCGCAGTCCTGTCATCAAGCGACATGTCGGAGTGAAGCGTCGCAGTTCATAACTTCATAAAGTTTCGAAAATGAAATCTTTTTATATTCACATTCTACTTTCATTTCTGTTAGATTTCCAGAAGTTGAAATAGACGTACTATATTTATTAAAATTCATATGTTCATAACTGCAGAGCATCCATGAGAAAATTACTGTCATTATGATTTGTAAAGATATCGAAGGCAAAACATTGGAAATATAAATATATTCGGACAAAGTGTGTACGGATTTCGTTCACTCGTTCAAAGTTCACATATTACCCAAATCCCTAAAGTGATTTAACAATTTATTGTCCTCCTTAGTAATAGATGCGCCCTGCTTGATTGTAAATTCAAAAACATCAATTTGCTGATTAAACAAAACGTTGCTGGGGGAAAGACAACATGTGTCATTTCAGTTTGAATTTGCACCGGCATAACAGCACTGAGATACAAACAGCTTCTCCGCCACAATGGATTATAGCAGCGTAAATAGCTCCCAAGCAAACTGTAGTTATGAAGAGGCGATTATGCCGAGTGATTTTAGGAGAATTTTGTGTTTGATTGCATTGTTTTCCGTGGTAGTCGTAACAATGTTTGGAAATGTTTTCTTAATTTCCAGAATTGTCCAAAGAGGGCAGTTTGAAAGAAAAATTAACGTGTTCGTCATTTCGCTGGCTGTAGCAGATTTTTGTGTGGGAGTTAGTGTCATGCCATCTTCAATTATCCATAACTTCACCGACGATTCATTCTTTCGAAAAACTTTGTTTGTAAAAGCATTTTTCGCTATGGACATAATATTTACAACATCTTCAATTTTGCATTTCACGTGTATCAACATTGACCGATTTGTGGCAGTGAGTTATCCTTTGAAATATTTCCAAATGATGAACAGAAAGTTGACAACAGTCATGATAGTGCTTGGCTGGTCTATAGCATGTTCAATTTCCGCGACAATTGTTTTCTTATCTGACAAAGGAGATGCTTGTAGTCCGCATTACACTTTTAGTGTGCAGGGAACAGCGACTGTCGTTGGTTCAGTTTTTGTGTTTTACATCCCACTAGCGTTAAATATTTGTGCTAGCATCAACATTTACCTCAAAGTTCACAGAAGAGCCCAAGAATTGTGTCACGTGATGCCTAACGAATCTACTGTTCTCCAACGGAACCAGCAGAGAATGGAATCACGCGTGATACGGACTATAGTCATTCTACAGGGGTGTTTTGTGCTGTGTTTTACTCCGTTTTTCTTGCTTCTCGTGTTAAAGAATATACATGCACTAGGTTTGGAGCCCTCACGGACCTCGTTATTAGTTGTCACGTGGATTGGTTACATCAATTCCACTATAAATCCTTATCTCTACTACTTCATGAATAATCGATTGAAGAAACCCGCTCAAGAGAATCTTAAAACTGTTTCTACTGAGGCTGTCCACCTTTAATTCTAATAGATTTAAAAGACTTCCCACATCATTAAATTCATATCTTATTAAAGTTTTTAAACAATAAATTTGGCTTTTGATTTTGATATCAACGTTACCTAACAAAAACCTCTTAAATTCGGTACATCGAGCGTCCTTAAAACTCTGTGTATCGAGCATCCTTAAAACTCGGTGTATCGAGCTTCCTTAAAACTCTGTGTATCGAGCGTCCTTAAAACTCTGTGTATCGAGCTTCCTTAAAACTCGGAGAATCGAGCTTCCTTAAAACTCGGAGTATCGAGCTTCCCTAAAACTCGATATATCGAGTATCCTTAAAACTCGGTGTATCGAGCTTCCTTAAAACTCGGTGTATCGTATAATCTGGGAAAACAAACTCAGGAATACTACACCAGATAAATTTGATTTAGAGGAAAAGTAAAAGGTTCTGAAAATGAAAACTTTCCAATTTACTTTATTTAGCAAACAAAATCAGTTTTAGTAGAAAGTTATCTGGGAAAATATTAATCAAAAATTCCTGTTGAACTGAAACCCTTGATTTACCACAGATTAGCACTCGATATGCTAACCTGATAGGCTACTCAGCTAGACAATGAATATAGCAACATTGATATTCCTCAATCTATTAAGGAATAGACAATTAAATACTGCTGAACAGTGATTAATCTCATAACTCCTATAAACAATAAAAGATAGAGCGCTGGGCAAACACGGACCCCTGGACACATCAGAGTTGGAATAACAACATTAATATTCCTTAATAGCAAACAAATATTGCTGGTATCTATTCTAAGGAAGTCAGCCATTATAACGATGTAGTACACGTCCTTAATACATCTGACAGACACGCACTAATGACTTCATTGTCTGCAGTATTTAATACATCTGACAGACACGCACTAATTATTTATTTAATACATCTGACAGACACGCACTAATTACTTCATTGTGTGCAGTATTTAATACATCTGACAGACACGCACTAATTACTTCATTGTCTGTAGTATTTAATACATCTGACAGACACGTACTAATTACTTCATTGTCTGCAGTATTTAATACATCTGACAGACACGCACTAATTACTTCATTGTCTGCAGTATTTAATACATCTGACAGACACGCACTAATTACTTCATTGTCTGCAGTATTTAATACATCTGACAGACACGTACTAATTACTTCATTGTGTGCAGTATTTAATACATCTGACAGACACGCACTAAATACGTCATTGTCTGCAGTATTTAATACATCTGACAGAAACGCACTAATTACTAATTACTTTATTGTCTGCAGTATTTAATACATCTGACAGACACGCACTAATTACTAATTACTTCATTGTCTGCAGTATTTAATACATCTGACAGACACGTACTAATTACTTTATTGTCTGCAGTACTTAATACATCTGACAGACACGCACTAATTACTTCATTGTGTGCAGTATTTAATACATCTGACAGACACGCACTAAATACGTCATTGTCTGCAGTATTTAATACATCTGACAGACACACACTAATGACATCATTGTGTGCAGTATTTAATACATCTGACAGACACGCACTAATGACGTCATTGTCTGCAGTATTTAATACATCTGACAGACACGCACTAATTACTAATTACTTCATTGTCTGCAGTATTTAATACATCTGACAGACACGCACTCATTACTTCATTGTCTGCAGTATTTAATACATCTGACAGACACGCACTAATTACTTATTTAATACATCTGACAGACACGCACTAATTACTTATTTAATACATCTGACAGACACGCACTAATTACTTATTTAATACATCTGACAGACACGCACTAACTACTTCATTGTCTGCAGTATTTAATACATCTGACAGACACGTACTAATGACTTCATTGTCTGCAGTATTTACAAATCTCCCTGATTCACTTTATTAAACACTTTCCACCCCACAGCAACGTTTAAAGTCAGCATTTCGCACATTTTACTTTTGTTTAGACAAAATGGCAATATATATTATGAAGTGAAGTACATGTAACCCTTTCTAATTCATACCTAACATTTAATGTTATTATACTTTCATGTAAAATACTCGAACCTGATTGGTCGAGAAGCATTTGAAAAAACATATTGTTACCCTCTGAGAACAAAACACACGCGCCCCAGGGTGATAGTATCTAGCAACGGGTAACAGTACTTGACAACGGGTGATATTATAAAAAATTATCACATGCGTCAAATTTATGCGCGTACGGTTCGCCGTAGATTGCTAGACGAAGTCGTTTGAGCGTTTGTAATAAACGCGAGTACCCGCATCGAAATACGAAATATCGCATGACAGTGATTGATCAAATGTCAACAGACGCAAGTTTTTCTGCTTTCCAGTTTACATAACATTCAGTATAATAAAACAAATATTGCATGTAGTTGAGGGTAACATTGAAATTTTCACCCCTCGAGAAACCATTATCAACTTCGGCTACGCCTCGGTTGACAATGGTTTTCTCGGGGTGAAAATTTTCAATGTTACCCTCAACTACATGCAATATTTATATAATATTACACAGAACTTTTAGCTGATGTTTCCGAACAACCTATAGAGACACACAGAAGTGACGAGTTACTCAGAGTGATTTAATTATAATAAGCACCATGCACTGTACTTCAAATAACATTATTTGAGAAATTTTCTCATTTCCAGATATTTAGGTTTTCTGTTTGAGTGAGTGATTCGTAAGAGGCGACTAAATGGGGCGGTCCTTCGGATGAGACCACAAAAACCGAGGTCCCGTGTCACAGCAGGTGTGGCACGATAAAGATCCCTCCCTGCTCAATGGCCATATTCGCGGGGCATAGGCTTAAATTTTGCAGTTCTTCACCGGCAATGGTAACGTCTCCATATCAGTGAAATATTCTCGAAAGGGATGTAAAACAATATTCAATCAAGAAATCAATCTGTTTGAGTCCAGAACTGGATATGAAGGATTTAAAGTCTGCTGTTAAGACATCACTCGTCATTACTAACACGTGACCAGTTTGCTTGTCTTATATCCGGAAGTCAAGTACAAGATGTTTGGAAGAAAAAACATATTTTTATTCAAAACACGGACCCCTGGAGGAGTAAATATTGTGAAATGGTGACATGAACCAACAGGTAGCGTAGGGGGGGGGGGCATAAAGCTCCAAATGGGTACAAGGTAAAGTCCTGGCATGGTATGAAGTCAAGGGAGCAAACCCTCAGCTTACACGAACTAGGGAATTTCGGTTTGTAATAACGTTGCAAAATTAACACTGTTTTGCGAAAAGTTCCATATCAAATTTGCTTCCAGACTGATTTAGAACCTCAAGAACACTAAAAATCCAAGTACTGAAGCATGGTTGAAGTTACAGGGGTTTCAGCTTCCTGGTTTAAAGTCGGCATTTCGTAAATTATATTCTGATTTGCAAATGCAACCTAAGTTAAGTGGAATGCTTTTTGACGTTTTTCATGTCAATTGTAAGTCTGTTTTCTACACAGATTTTGACTATGGCTTACTCTGTTTACATGATGAGGGTTTATGGCTGAGGGTGGATGCGATCAGTTAACAGGCGGTGCTTACTCTTACACATCTGATCCCATCTTAGATTCCTGGGCAGATGATCCCACCTCTAGTATTCCCAAGGGTCAGTGTTTGCCCACTCTCAATTTTGTATTCTTATAGTATTTATGAGATTGACCACTGTTCGTTATCTTCATTTTTTTCATACAATGCTAATGAAGACATACAATACAAATAAGAAATTTTATAATATTGGAAACGCAAATTTATAAAATATGAATGGAAATGATGAACGCGTCACATGCTGTAATTTTCAGCATCTTGTTCTTTATGACATGCCCGTGTTTCGATCTCCCCTGTCCCGGTATTATGCATCTCCTGTATTCCTTCTCCTGTCCAGTTTTTCAACATTCAAATCACGAGTTCTGTTACAGACTCTATCCATCCTTTCGGTTCTTGTATTTAGATAACAGTACAGATATGGGTTTATGGTTGAATTGGAATAGCCAAGCCATGTTACCACAAACCATGCCCTGTTGGAAATGTGTAAACCGAAGAGACTCTCCAGAAGCAACAACACGAAAAACGGCGTGGTACACACGAAGAACGTCCCCTGCAATATCATGATGGTTCTTGTAACTCTAGCCTCAAGATCATGTCGCTGGCGTTGGAGAGCCTTATCGCCAGTTCCTTGTTCGGTGTATAACAAAATGTTTCTGTTGCGAACTTTAAGACATATTTTAACACTTGCAATGATATTTAATAACAGCGGGAGGTAAAATGAAATGCCTGAACCAATAACAGACGGTATCACTTGTACAATCAATGAGAAATCGCATTCATAGTTGTACATATTTAAAATAACAACGATTACTGAAATGATAATAGATAAAATCCAACAAATTATTATCAACAATGACACCAATTTTCCGGTCATTATCGTAAAGTATTTCAGTGGATTATTAATAGCCACAAAGCGATCAATGTTCATGCACGTGAAATGTAAAATCGAGGATGTGGTAAACATACAATCTAATGCAAGAAAGAGCCTGCTCCTCACATAGTCCATGAATAGTGAATGAACGATGAAGTATTGAATGATGGAAGGTACCATCACTAACACAGCAACACAGAAATCAGCCACAGCCAGCGATATCACAAATACACTGATCTTTCTGTGAAATTGTCCTCTTCTGACCACTGTCACTATCAGCATAATGTTTCCAATTACAGTGACAGCAAAAACGCAAAATAAAAGAACTATGCAAACTATCTGTCCTGCTTCATTTGTTACGATCTTTTTTTGCGAGTCTTCACAATTCGTGTTGAAACTCTCAGTCCGGTTTCTCAACATTTCAGATTGTAGTCCACTAGAGAAAGAATAAATGCATCAATATGGTACTGAAATTTCATGAAAAATTCCTAGCTCTAACCGCGTGGGTCTCTAGACGGAATGTTTATCAGTAAAAGACTAACGAGGACTATTTGGAAAAACATAGTTGCACATTAGTGTTGGCTTCGGTTGAACAACTGGATCCGTTTGTGATGATTGGGGATACAATCATTAATTCTTTTTGTGTTAATTACACGAGGGAAATACAACAATCAGCCAGTTTGCTTTACAGAATATGAAATTATTGCAGGAAAGAGTAAATACAGATATTAATTAGAAAATTAACAAAGTGAACTTGGGCCCAGCCAAATGATTGGTGCTTCTCTATATGATTTGACCTTGAGTCAGCGTTTTCTCTCAACCAGCCAAGTACAAAAGTTAAACGCAAAACGTGGAAATGAAATTCGAAAAAGTAACGGGGGATTCTAGTAATTAGAAGGTACCAGGTAGACAGGGGATTCTAGTAATTAGAAGGTACCGGGTAGATAGGGGATTCTAGTCATTAGAAGGTACCGGGTAGACAGGGGATTCTAGTCATTAGAGGGTACCGGGTAGACAGGGGATTCTAGTAATTAGAAGGTACCGGGTAGACAGGGGATTGTAGTAATTAGAAGGTACCGGGTAGACAGGGGATTCTAGTCATTAGAGGGTACCGGGTAGACAGGGGATTCTAGTAATTAGAAGGTACCGGGTAGACAGGGGATTCTAGTAATTAGAAGGTACCGGGTAGACAGGGGATTCTAGTAATTAGAAGGTACCGGGTAGACAGGGGATTCTAGTAATTAGAAGGTACCGGGTATACAGGGGATTCTAGTAATTAGAAGGTACCGGGTAGACAGGGGATTCTAGTAATTAGAAGGTACCGGGTAGACAGGGGATTCTAGTAATTAGAAGGTACCGGGTAGACAGGGGATTCTAGTAATTAGAAGGTACCGGGTAGACAGGGGATTCTAGTAATTAGAAGGTACCGGGTAGACAGGGGATTGTAGTAATTAGAAGGTACCGAGTAGACAGGGGATTCTAGTCATTAGAAGGTACCGGGTAGAAAATATATTTTACAAATTAATGATAAATTGCAAATGCACTGCGTATTAAGTCCCGTACATACTATGACGTCGGGTTAGAAGAATATGACGCTTTGTATATAATAAGGCCACCTTATTCAGCGTAGCAGTTTCATTTGTTAATTTAAATACACGGAAATAAATTACATACCATTAAATTGAGCAAATCCTAGGCTTTTAACCTAATAAAGTTTTAAGGAAGTTTAAAACAAAAAAGTTTTAAGGACGTTAAAACGCGGCTTATTTAGGCCAAAGCGTACCTTCTTCTTTTTTTTCTGCTAATGGTTAATTTGCCATCTCCTCCAAGTAATAGTAAAGTTCGTAAACATCAGAAACGACATACAGAAGCAAGGGGACACTTGAGAAAACCGGATATAATTTAAAACATGAAAAGAGATAGAAAACCGTTATTTTATATTGAGATGTCCTTAGTTTCCATTAACAAATTCACAAAAATATCAGAAACAAGGAAACGATTAGTCATTACATTCACGACTGACGGTCACAATGAAGAACGCCTACCTAAAGAACAACAACACAGACGACCCAAGAACAAGGACAGCTAGGGCAGAGATCCTGACATCAGCCACTTATCTCCAGACAGGTGTCTGTGTGAACGCCAAATCGAGCAAATACTGCCAACAGCTGACCGTGGCGAAGTAGGGGCCATTGACTTTAGTGGAAGTCAAATTAGTTTTCGGTGACTGCCGTGTAAGGATGTAATCGTTCTCGTGAATGACTTAGAGCATTGTATGTTGTATTTTCCTGTATTGATAACCACTTGAAGTCTCCTTATACACTGTTGTACGGATGTGTACTTATTTGTGGTGCGGTGTTAAGATACACTTCAGATTAAGTCTGTAAAAGTAAAATATTCATAACCATGATGGAAGAGTAAAAATAACGAATCTCATCTCAATCTACTAAATCCCACAAAGAATACAGTATCACGAGCAGGGTAACGTGGACCCCTGGACACACCGGGGCCGGGGTCAGGTGCCTAGGAGGACTAGAAGCATCCCACACTGACCCCTGGACACACCAGAGGCGGGGTCGGGTGCCTAGGAGGAGTAAGCATCCCCCTGCTGACCGGTCACACCTGAATGGTGAATTGGGGTTGGGATAAGGGAATGCTTTCACAAATGAAGGACGGGATGCGTGTCATTTATTTTCATGCTTGGAGTAATCTGACATTGAATATATGAGTACTAGTATAAAATTTATTCAGAAATATGCTATTCATTTACATCTGTTTCAATGGTTTGATTTCAGGTGGGTCAGCTTATCGAGATAAATTATTGCCTTTTAGCTTTACGATTTACAGAAAAATAAGAATAATACACACTTCAGATTTATAGTACTAGACTATTTTAGGATATTTGTACTGGCAAAAGATTTGCATATTTCGTTATCATGAATCACGTTATTGCGAGTTAATATTTTGTTTTGTTATACCCCTATAAAACAGTTCCTATATAACTCCTGACGAAAAAAGTCCGACATTTTGACTGTTCTGGCGAATGTTGAACTAGGAACTGTTAAAACTGACAGTTAAGAAAGACTGTTGACCGATGGCGCTAACTCGAGTTATCTTTTTGTGTCGTTTGGATAAAGAGAAATGGCGGGTGCACATTTTGCGACAGCAACGGAAGATGAAATTCAGTTAACTCTTCAAATTAGTGACAGTAAGAACATAAAAATAATTGTTCATCGTTTTCTAGAATCAATTGTATAAAATGAAGTTTACTTATTTCTATTTTATTCTTGTTAAAGCTGTTACGTGTATACACAAGTCACGTGATTCTTGGTCTCCTGATTTGTTTACGTAATGGCGAGGTTCACTGATTTGACTGATGATGAAATATAGAATTCAATAGATGAATGGCAGAGCAGATACACGAAAGGTGATAAATGTACGCAATCACGCTGTCCCGTTCAAAGTCAACAAACCATGTTCATCTTGGTAAAACAACCTAAGAAATGAAGTTGTATAACAAAACAATTATTGACTGGGTTTTCTGACTACAGCTGTTTTGTTTGACCCTTGAACGGACCTGTTGCCCTCAGCCTACGGCTTCGGGAAACAAATCCGTTCTTGGGTCAAACAAAATAGCTGTTGTCCTCGAGCCCAGTCAATAAGTGTATAATATTATTAAATTATTGTGTATATTATCATAAAAGCTTGTTCTGCGTATGATCGGCTTTTAAATCGAAGCAGGCTATTGACTAACAAGTTGACGTTACAGGAGTTTCAACAATCTCGTTTAAAGTCAGCATTTCACAAATTCTGTGATCGTTGTAATGATCTGGTTTGCCAATACAACATATCATTGGGTCAAATGCTGTTTGAAGTGTTTCATACCGATTGTTAGGCCGTTCTTGAAACACTGATCTTGTCTACGGATTACTCCATTTACCTTATCACAATATAGGGCTCACGGCGGGTGTGACCGGTCGACAGGGGATGCTTACTCCTACTAGGCACCTAATCCCACCTCTGCTATATCCAGGAGTCCGTATTTGTCGAAATCGTTTTTTTTCCTTACAGGAATTATGAGAATGATCACTGTTCTTTATCTTCACCTTTCATTTACATCCACTGTACTTTTCTCCTTAACATTCTAATTAATTAAATGTTACAACAGTTAATATCTAATAAACTTTCAACTTATGAAATATATGAATACACTTACGCAATCCACATGTAGGATAACTAACATGATAAATGATTAAAATGTAAATACTAGTATAAGATATATTTCTCAGTTTTCAGTGTTTGAGATATTAGGTGAGCTCATTATAAGGGTTTGGTCATCTCTGTGTAATGTACTACTATCTCGTTATTCTCTTATAGTTAGTTATCATCCCGTGGGGATCCGGGTTAGAATAGGTCCTCAGTACCCCCTTGCTTGTAAGAGCCGACTAAATGGGGCGGTCCTTCTGATGAGAACACAAAACCAAGGTCCCGTGTCGCAGCAGATGTGGCACGATAAAGATCCCTCCCTGTTCAAAGGCCATAAGCGCCGAGCAAAGGCCTAAATTTTGCAGCCCTTCACCGGCAGTGGTGACGTCTTCATATGAGTGAAATATTCTCGAGAGGGACGTAAAACAATATTCAATCAATCAATATAGTTCGTTATCTCTTTGTAACGAGTTAATACATATATCTTTTCTCGATATAACGAGTTTTAGAATATCTCGGTATCTCATTATACGTGTAACGAGAATCACGACATATATAAGTCTTTGTCACTTACCGTGGAATAAAGCGATAATGGAGGAATGCCCCCTACATCACAGATCTCCAGCGATTCAGGACACCGGAGATGTATACAGACAATTCAGAAGACAGTTTTAGTCAGTCTAGGCCTCTGGGTGGCGAAAACTCACCTGTTCGTTGCCCAGCAACTGATTCCCCGGGGTCACCGGACTTGACCTCTGCAACACGATCAGAACCCGGAGAGACTCATTCAGAAGTCACCTCTACAATCTAGATACCAAAAGTGAAGGGCAAACTCAGTCAATGGGCGGTATAGTGCCGTTATACAGTATACCACCCACACAGACCGGTCACGGTAGCTCATTTGTAAAGTGTTTGCTTCATAACCTGGAGGTAGTACGTTTGAGTCGAGTCCCGTTCGTGCCATGGTCGTGCCAAACCTGAGAGTTAATATATGTAGTGAGAGTTCCTTCATCAAATGCTCACTGCTACGGTCCTGACCGCTAAGCATGGGTCTAAATTTGTGGTACTTCACCTGCAGTTTGGAACGTCTCAATATAAGTAAAAAAAAAT